>NC_067475.1:152003143-152263143 GCF_947179515.1 Apodemus sylvaticus
CCTGGTATCAAATTTCACACCACTTTTTTAACATTTATGTATGTATGTATGTATGTATGTATGTATGTATGTATGTATTTATTTGAGACAGAGTCTTTCAAGTTTTAAGATTATAGGCATTGTGTAATACCACACCAAGTTCTTCCTAATCCTCCTCGAGCTCTCTCAGCTTGATCAGTTATTCATCCCAAGACACCCCTCTCTCACCACTGTACACTTCCTATAGACCTTTGGGTGGGAAAAGAGTGGCATATCAACCACTGATCCCTGCCTCTTAGAGCTTGGTTATCATTTACACTTTCTTAAGTCACTGGGTACCATGGAAAGTCTATAAATAGTAATTTCTCCTTTCTAATTGGTTTCAATGTAGCAAAAGGGATAGAGAACTTCAAGGCACCATCTATTAAGCTATGTACCACCTAGAATGTGACCCACTTGGTATAGAAATAATGCCATTTAGTTCTCAAATAAAATATATGCATTGCTTTCTCAAATTTTATAATAGAGGAAACCTAGAATTTAAAGAAATTATTGAGTGACTTCACAAACATAAAACAGGGAGATACCATCAAGACTAGGACTAGAAATTTGTTTTTATAGTTTGAAATATGATTTTCTTTGCTAAATTATATGCAGAATAATGCAAGGCATCATTTTAATATCTGACACATCGGTGGCATATTATAATAGTTTCTCTTAAACTAGTGTGAGGGTAAGCGCACTTGTGATTTGCCTTTGTTAGAGCAGACCCTGGATCATTAATGCAGGAGCAAGGCCTGGACTGCTAAAGCTTGACACTGCATAGAGGAGCCTTATGACGCTAGGGTAAAGACCACATTTGAGTAGTAAGAAAAACAGGAGTGAGGAAAGCTCAGGAGGAGTGATAACACTCTAAGACAATTGACATTTAACTGACTTAATGAAATTTGCAAAACAGAAAAAGAGGCAAAGGAAGCTGTTCATGGAAGCACTGAGACCAGAGTTGAGACTATGATTTGGAATGGCGGAGAAGTATGAACAACACTATGGGTACTGTGCAGGGGCAAGATAGGTAATTGGGAGCTGGAGTACAGGTACCGAGAATAAACTTCCCTTAAGGCCAAAGCTCATCATTAAAAATTTTAAGTGTAAAATATATCTAGTGTAGATTCCTGGCAGTTTTCTCTTAGAATAAATATACAATAGAGTTAATGCTTTAAGAAATGTAAGAGTTTGGAAATAATCTCAGTTGAGAAGAACATTTGCTCTTCACGCACAAAGATTTGAGTTTGAGTCCACACAGCCTTGAAATGTGCATGTGTGCTGGGGTAAGCCTAGAATGGTTTCCTGCATCTGTATCCCCACAATTGCAGGTGATTGCAGATACAGGTAGATTTCACGAGTTTGCTGATAATTCAGGGTAGCCAAAATGGAGAGCTTTCGGTGAGAAACTTTGTCTCGAGGCAATAGGGCATGGATAGATAGAAGAGGACTCCTAATATCCCATAATCTTTTCAGATCTCTACATGTATGGGTACATACGTGTGAGTAATCGCACACTCAAGAGCAAGCATTGACATACTTAGGTAAATGCACCACACCCCCAATACACACAGAGATAACTAATCTGTTGATGTTGGGTAGAAGACAAGAAAAGTGAATAATTTGGATATTTGGCATTAAACTATAAAAGCTTCAATAATGAAAGGGGAAACACAAAAGGGTAAATCATATGAATGTTTGATGGTTCTGTGCAACAATGCAATCAACGGGTAAGAGTAAGGAATGTGAACATTGACTCTAATGCTGTCATCTTCATGTATTTCTGGTAATGCTGTTGGATCCCAAAGTCTTGTGCATGCCAGTATAATGGCTTACCTACCACTGAACTCTACAATGTTGTTAGCAAATCTACACTACCATTCACAAGTTAATGATACAGAAAAATAAGTGATACAGGAGAAATGCATGCTATTTTTTTTTTCCGAGAATGCACTCCCCTTTTCCACTGGTTCCATTCTTCCTGAACTTGTACATGAAGTACATACTTACTAGGTAACATTTTGATAGATTCTAGAGTAAAAAATTGTAGTGAATGTAATGACTAAGTCATTTCTAAAATAAATTTAGCAATGAAGATATATTGGATATTGGGATGCATTTATGTATTTGTGTATTTATTTATTTATTTATTTATTTAGTGTGTGTGTGTGTGTGTATGTGTGTGTGTGTATGTGTGTGTGTGTATTTCTGTGTATGGGAGCATGTACCATGGTATACATATGGCAGTCAGAGAACTACTTCTCTCTTCCCAGCACCCAGTATTTGTAGTTTGAGCTGTCATATTTAGGCTGGTGGTAACTGCCTCTAACTGCTGATGCATGCTACAAATAATTGGATTAATATTTCTGTGAAAAATAGAAAAGACATGCAATGTTAAGTTTGCACATATAGAAAACTTAATTGTTCATCTATTGTTAGCAGGATATGTTAAAGACTCGAGGTATGTGAAGACACAAGATTGTGATTATAGTGTAAGATATTAATGTAAAATACCAGAGGTTGAACTGGCAGCAGAACACATCCCATCTGTCTCTTTCCTTGACTCCATGAAGTCAATAGTGCTGCTCTACCACACATTCCTTGTTACCGTGGACTGCCTTGACACGGGTCCAAAACCAACACGCTGACCACAAACTGAAATATCCAAAACCATGAGAGAAAATAAGCCTTTTCTCTTTACAAGACTGATATCTGGTATTTTGTCACTATGTCAGAAAATTAACAAATTCAGTGTTGTAAATAATTAACAGATACATGGAAGCATTTATTCCAGTACAGGTTCCAAAATAATGTTGAATAATATTGAAAGAACTCAGAGGAGATGTTGTATGCCTACACCTGTGGCACATTGGACTCTCCATCCCTCAGATCAAAAGATTATCATATTAATTCTTAGTAACAGACGCTATTTTTCAATCATATGTAGAGGAAAATCATGTAGATGCGACATAAGAGGACACATTTAAATGGCACTTCTTTATGAAGAAAGTATACCTCAAGGAAATGTCTCAGATAAATCACAGAATTATAACTTGAAGAAAAATTTTAGATAATCCCATTATATTCCATCTTAACAAGATATGTCACTACATCTGTATTAAATATCAACTTGACATTAAACATAACAGGCCACCAAGGCATGCTCACCAACTGAGAAATAAAGTTACAATAATTACGAATAACTTTTGCCAATTATTTTCAGTTACTTAAAGTGAGCTCTGTTCCTATGAGATGCTTGTAATGTTCCTTCTGTTTCTTTCTTTAATGTGTAAACTAATATATTGTGGTGTGTGTTTGAATTCCCTCTGCTGCCTAATGCTCATTAGGTATAACATTTCATCTTAATGGTCTTTTACAATTTTGGTTCATATAAATCTAGAATTAATCTATCACTTATTTTTCTGTGTTAAAAAATGCTTACTTGTATTTTTCAGTGTAGCTCTGGTAGCATTTCTCATGCATTTGATGGTATGTTCCTAATCTCCTCTGGATATTTCTATGAAAAACTTCTAATTGAAAAGGGAAGGGAAAGAACAGGTAGCCTGAGGAAATAAAAATAATTATTTAAGTTGTGGCTATAGAAAGATCTACCTAGAGGTCCAGGTGAGTTAGAATGGGAAGCAGGGCTGATGGTAGATAATATGAAATTGAGGCAAATGAGTAGAGGTAGATAATAAATGACATTCCTTTATCTTCTGAGATTTTGCTTCCTGGTATTTTTAAACCGTTCATCGCCTATAAATAGTATATTAAATTTTCTTTGATGAGATTTGAAATATATATGTATTAACTACAGTGTTTATTTTCTCTTTGAAGCATTTAACTTGTGGAGTAAATTTTGCCTATTGATGTTAGATGTATTGACTTGGAATATAGAAATTAATTAACTTAGGCTAATGAGATTAATGCCATGGGGTCAGTATTGCTCTGCTCTGTAGAGACCAAGTGTATCTTGTATCTGACACATATCCATACATTGCAGAAGACCATCACTATATGAAGTAGGTGTTATATAAAGGATACTGGGTAAGTCCATATCTCTTGCAAAAAAACGAAGGCATACATGTTTTACTGAGAGTGGACCACTAACGAGGCCCTACATACAAAATGCCCCAAATGTATAGTGATATAGAAAGACAAATTGTTTGGGTTTATATTCATTATTCTATTAGTACAAACACAGTGAAAAGGATACTAAGTAGAAGTCAAATCAAAATTTCTGACAAAAACTTTCTAGATCATATGATTATGTGTACTCTTGTACTTGTTTATACATTGTGTGCTAATATGCACTTGCATAGTACTAATATATACATTATGTCCTAATACATACATTATGTACATAGTACATAATTTGCTAATTATTAAAGTGTAAATACCACCTTTCAATAAATGTACTTGGTTGTTTTCCTCCCCCATTCTTTCCCCTTAGCCTGGTTTCCACACTTTGTTTTCTTGTTTCTCACTCAATGGTCTTCTACCCACTATATCCATACTGTTATTCTCTTTTGGAGGCCGTTCCATTGCTTTCCCACTAAACTAAATCTTTGGATTCCACAGTCTCTGCTTATTAAATTTTTTCTTATAGGTCTTGGAGCGAGCCTAGTAATATATGCGATTAGTCTGTTAAGTTTCTCATAATGTACTACACAGAAAGATGATGTTATCTCTACAAGACGCTCTAGAAGTTCCACTTATAGCATTCAAGATGCTGAGGCAGCAAAACCTCGTAATAGAGATTTTCCTGGCCTACAAGGTGAGTCTGGATAACAGGAAATCAAAAACAAGGTAGTGGAGATAGAGTGAAGAGGGAGGGAAGAAGAAACAAATTCCTTGTCATCATTACAAACTTTAAAACTTTATAGCATTTACTAGACTCTTATCTTAACTCTATAGCTCAACCTGCTTTGGTACCCAGAAAGGTGTACTGAAGTGTAACATCTAATTTTGCCACATAATACTGTTGTGTGCTGTTCAGAGAATGATCTATGATAGCCCCGTTTAAGTTTTGAGTGAGTGACTTTTTAAGTGTATAGCAATCAAAAGCAAAAGGATAAATAAAAAGTAACAGATGAATAGAAACAGTGGCAGGTACATAACCAAACATCATCAAATTGGCAGTTTATAAACCCTAGCAGAATTTGACTACAGTAGCCTGATTGAGAGAACAAAAAAATTACCACAAATGAATTAGAGCTACAAACATCTGGCAGAAATTGGCTGGGAAATATGGGGCAATTAGATAGAGTTTTCTTTGAGCTTTCTTTCCATGGTGAGATTCTCATGGGTGAAATTTTAGCTTCCTGTTCCACTGTAGGCATTTGTTACTCATGAGATGAGTAACCTTGTTGAGAATCATTTGGCTTCCCGTTGTCCTCAAGGACAGAATATAAACTTCTTGGGCTGTTTTTCTGTTCTTTTCCCTCCATTACTCAGCTGGGGTTAGGGGCAGCCTATTTCTGGATAAGGACTCCTAGAGAATACTTAAGAGTCAAACAACTTGGATCAAAAATCATGGGGGAAGTGTCAAACTTGCTTCAAGAGCTAGTTTTTCAACAAGCTTAAATGACATCTGTCAACTTATCAATATGTCACTTATTACTAGTACTTATGGGAACCTATGCAATGAAAAACTTGCCTGTCACAGCTTCTTCACCTGCAAAGTTTGGGGAAATGAGCTCAGCTTGAGATTTCAGACCATTTGTGTTGACAAACTTGGTTTAGAGTCAAGATCTAATTTGGTACCTACTCTGTGAAACTGATACAGTAGGAGGTAGCTCAACAGTGCAGCATCGTTGACATACGTCTCAGTTCGTAGGCACTGCCTTAGAATACAGTGTGAAAACAAATGAACCAGGTAATATCCCAACACTTCTCTATATATGAATGCCTGAAGTAAGCTCAGATCTACCTTTGTGAGTCTAATAAATAGGAAGGAAGGAATGTGTGCTAAACTGAACTAAATGAAATGCTTTGAATTAAGTGAGACAACCTTGTTGGCCCAACGCTTTCCTTATCAAACTTCTCTGTAGCTTGAATGGATATTTCTATCTAGCTTTAATTGTTTTAATGTTTCAAATTCAATCTCTTTCTTTGTCTCATTTGTGATGTCCAAGAAACAAACACATGACTGACAGATGGTGAGTTAGCCTTAACTGAAGAGAACTTAGGTTGTAAGTACTTAACTAGATACAGTTATTAATAGAGTAAAATTTAAAAATAGCATATTTAGGAAAATTATCTGCCAATGCTTTTAGAAATCACTTTGTTAAAAATCACTTTGTTTACTGTTTCTACAAATAATTTGATTGTGATAGTTTATTAATTATGTAAGCTATCTAGAGATAAAAATTAACATCATTTAAGATTATATTTCAGGCTGAATTAGACTTCAGTAGGTTGAAATTTTAGCAATTTAGTACAACTAAAAACATATTTATAATATATGAAGGAAAACTTATAAGTAGGTCATTGGGTATTATGGGGAATAACAATTTTCTGATGGAAAGAACATTTTTTTATGTTTCATTTTGAAACTATAGCAGCTGGACCTCTATATTTAAAAAATAGTTTATGATGAGATATTTAAAAATGATAGGTCAAAATCAAAAGCATCCTTCCCTTCTGCTCTTCCCTGATCCTGCCCTCTCCTCCCCACATCCTTCCCATCCAAGGGAGTAATCATGAAGAAACACAGCAGACTTTTCTGTCACCTAGAAATTCAGACTAGAAAAACATGGACAATTATAGTATATAACCAATAACTAAAACTTGATATAAAGTAAGGAATTTTAACCTCATCCAGAGCTGTCGTGGTCTGCTTTCTATTATTGTCATAAACCCAACAGCCAAAAGCAATTTGAAGGAAAATAAGAGTTGTTTTTTTCATTTTACAGTCCATCATAAAATGCAGTCAGGGCAGGCATTCAAGGTAAGGGTCCTGGAGGCAGAAACTGAAGTAGAGGCTGTGGAGGAATGGGACTTATTAGCTTGTCTCCCTAGCTTGCTCAGTTTGCTTTCTTAAACCATCATGAACCACTGGCCCAGTGATAGAAACCACTTACAGTGGTACTCTTATGTCAATTATTATTCAAGAAAATGTCTTTTAGATAGACCAGTCTGATGAAGGTATTTTTCAGCTGAAGTCCACTCTTCCCAGATGACTTGTGTCCAGTTAACAAAATAATAATAATAATAATAAAAACTAGAATACTAATTGCAAATCTTAGTAGCTTAATGTCACTTCCATTATCCACTGTATTCCATTTGTCCATGGTAGCTACAAACACAAAATGGATATTTTTAAGAAAATCTGTCACAACAGATGGGTAAGTGAAAGTTACTAATAAAGAAACGGGCTCAAAATTAAAATAGCTGTGATTGCGTTTTCTCTGCGATGTTTCGTCTGATTGGATTATACCCAGATGAATTCTTATTGATTTACCTCCTTGGTCTTCCCATCACATGCAAATCATATTATGCCCATTTCTCTGAAAAAAGTAGCATTCATTAGGTCTAGAGTTTAAAATCTAAGAAATCTGGAGACTCTCCTAATTGTCAAATACATTGTCAATGTGTTCATTTCTCATAGGAATTTGTGATCCTTGCACATGTCAGAAAAGCAGTCATAGTGATTTTTATTGATTTTGTATTTATTGTGTTCAGAGTAGATAAAATTGTTATGCTACTAACAAGAGAGACATTGCTCTACCATTGTTTTTTTTTATTTTTAAATTTTTTTCATTAGATATTTGCTTTATTTACATTTCTTTTTTTATTGAGTACCCTCTTCATTTACATTGCCAATGGTAAAACCTTTCCCAATTTCCCCCTCACAAAAGCCCCCTCCCCAACGATTCCCCACTCCTCCTCTATCCTTCCCCTGCCAACTTCCCCCTCCCCCATCTGTTTCCCTTTGTTGTGGCCTCTATTGAGGCTTTACCTGACCAAAGACCACTCCTCCCACTGATGCCCAAAAAGGCATTCCTCTGCCACATTTTTGGCTGGAACCATATATACCCTTTGGTTGATGATTCAGTCCCTGGGAGTCTTAGGGTGTCTGGGTGTCTGAAGTCATTGTTTTTCCTATGGGGCTATACTCCCCTTCAGCTCCTCTGGACAACCCTCTAGATTCTCCTTTGGGGACCCCAAGCTCAGTCCAAGCTTGGTTGCTAGTTTCTGCTTCTGAATTTGTAAGACTCTGGCAGGGCCCCTCTGGAGACAGCCATGGCATGCTCATTTTGGTACATGCTTCTCATTGTAGTGTCGGGGTTTGCTGACTATTTATAGGATGAATCCCCAGGTAGGGCACTTGTTGGGTGGCCTTTCCTTCAGACTCTGCTCCACACATTACTTTCCTTGTTGCTCCTGTGAGCATTTTGTTCCGTTTCTCAGAGGAACCATAGCTCCCTCACTTAAGTCATTTTTCTGGAGTTTCCTGTGCTGGGTGAATTGCAACTTGTTTATTTTGAGCTTTTGAACTAGAATCTGCTTATTAGTGAGTGCATACCATGTGCTTTCTTTTGTGACTGGGATACCTCACTCAGGATGATACTTTCTAGTTCCATCCATTTGCCTAAGAATTTCATGAATTCATTGTTTTTAATAGCTGAATAGTAGTACTCCATTGTGTATATATACCACAGTTTCTGTATCCATTCCTCTGTTGAGGGACATCTGGAATTTTTCCAGCTTATGGCTTTTATAAATAAGGCAGCTATGAACATAATGGAGCATGTGTCCTTATTACATGTAGGAGTACTTTCTGGGTATATGCCCAGGAGTGGTATAGCTGGGTCCACAGGTAGTACTATGTTTAATTTTCCAAGGAATCGCCAAACTGATTTCCAGAGTGGTTTTATCAGCTTGCAATCCCACCAACAATGGAGAAGTGTTCCTCTTTCCCCACATCCTCTCCAGCATCTGCTGTCCCCTGAGTTTTTCAACTTAGCCATTCTGACTGGTGTAAGGTGGAATCTCAATGTTGTTTTGATTTGCATTTCCCTGATAACTAAGGATGCTGAACATTTCTTTAGGTGCTTTAGAGCCATTGAGTTTCCTCGATTGAGAATTACATTGTTAATATGCAAATATCACTGTTACAATATTGGTTTATTATACGTATTTATGTGCATCTTTACACATATGCATTGGTGAAGGAGAGTATGTGGATACACAGTACATGCGAGTGTATCTGAGTGTGGGGTCTGGGTGGGCATGTGGGGAGATCAGAAAATGGCAGGTGCTATACTTTAGGTATTGTCCATCTTATTTATTGAGATATAACTTATCCTTGGCTGGGAACTTATCAAGTAGCCTATGATAGCTTGACAGAAGGTCACAAGAACCTGAACCTTGTCTCTGCCTGCCCAGATTTGGAACTAGAGGTCACCGTGTCTAGCTTTTTAAAATGTGGATTCTGCATATTGAACTAGAGGCAAGCACTTTTCTGCTGAAGTTATCTGTCTACTTTGTTTATTTCCTTTAACTGCTCTTAGAAGTCTAGAAATATAAAACAAAACCATAGACTTGAATTGTCTGTTTTACAGACAATAAAGTTGATTGTGCTGACTCTGAAGATTGTACACTTGAACATTCATTTTGTTTCATTTTTGCCTTAATTAGTACGCAGAAGCCTTAACTGTAACCAGACTATACTGATAAAGTCTTTAAGAACTTGAACGTAAGGGAATAATAATTGACCTTTATTTATTTTTTTGTTTTGTTTTAATTTGTGTATGTTTTTGGAAGGACAGAAGAAAACAAGATTGTGTTATGGCACACATGTAAAAGGTAGAAAACCATTTCTAGGAGATAATTCTCTATTTATACCATGCGTTTCTGAGAAACAGAGCTCTAGTGATACAGTATGGCAGCAGAAAGATTTAACTGCTTGGCCATTTCTCCAGTCCCACCATGTTTTTCATTGAATCTGAAATGTGCAGCTTGGCTAGATTGGCTGGGGATGAGTGTGACTTCTGACAGCTGTGGTTCCCAGCACCATATCCATTTACCCCTGCTCTCCAACAATGAGAACACAAGCAGTCATTTTTTATGAGCATTTGAAGATGGAAACTCAAGTTGGTATGCTTGTGATAGAAGAAATTTACCGTCTCAACAATTTTAATTAAAAATAATGTTATAATTTTTTGAGAATTTAATCATATTCACTTTCCTCTCCCAATTTCTCCCAGATCTTTTCTGACCTCCTTTTCATATGACTTCATGTTCATGGTTTCTTTCCACTCCATCCTTCCCCTGTGGTAAAAAAAAGTCTGGAGTCTAATTTATGTTGGCTGACGATTTCTGTGATTGTATGTCTGTACCTCTCTGAAATTTTCACTTCCCTAAATATTTAAAATTGACAGGTGACAAGTAGATAAGAGGGTGACAATTTGGGTGATACAGAAAAGTAAAAAAAAAACCTTCTAGTTTTTATTTATGAAATCCAAGGTGCTATGCTAAGGTGTTTTACTAGAATGAAGTATCTGCTAGATAATCTAGTCAAATGTCTGTACAAGTGAGTCAGTTTTACCTTGGAGGTAAAGATTTCATTGTTTTGATAAGTTGTTTAGGAAAATAATGCTTATGTGACATTGAATGATAAAAAAACAAAGACAAAGAATGAATATAAGGCAGTAAAAATTAAGAGAGGAAGGTACTGTAGAAGACTAAGGATTTCACAAGAGAGGGTGAAGTAAATGCGACACAGCATCCCCTAGGCATCAGAATTTTGAGGAATACTTTTTTGAGCAAAATTTCTTTTTTTCATTAGTGACTTTTGAGAAAAGATCCCAATAAGTTAGTGCCCAGGAGTCAAGGTTATGAGATGTGAGATAAATGAGAAGAGGATTGGGATACTTACCTGGCAGGGGAGATACCAGGATCACAAAGGTGGTTTTCCCAAGGCGAGGCTTATCCATTGCATTCCGGATGTGCTGACCCCTGTGATTTCCCCAAATGTGGGGTTTGGTATATAAACTTAGTGACAACATGCTATGGTGCCATGAGCTCATAATAGAAGGGTAGGCATATTGGATGCATGATCAATAAATAGAATTAGTAGCTAGAAGTCATTAGGAAAATAAGGTTATCTAAAGACAAAAGACACTGTTAGGTTTGAGCTATCAATGGAGAATGAATTCCCTGGAAATGGAAAGAATAACATTACCTTATGTGGTACTGAAAACAGTTTCAAACCCCAGTTCCATCGAATCCCATATGATGTTGTGGTTTATAAAGCATTCAGTGTTTCAGTCACTGTGTCTAAGTGAGTTCCAAGAACTTTTTTCTCTTAATTTCTTAAGATGTGGCTAACGTTCTCAGTCTATGGACTGCACTTTGAGAGCCACCAACTTAAGTGGTTAAGAAAAAGTGAGTTATGCATGAGTAGAGTAAAAGAGATAAGAAGGCACATTAAACTCAAATGAAAGAAAAATGTAAAATTTCGCTAAGAGCATTTTCTTTATTTCAGTGACAAGACTCACAATTTCCTTCTAAGGTTCTTATTTGTTACTCTTTGGGAAGATTCCTTTGTTTATGCCTGCAAAAATCACTATTTTGAGATTTACTGAAGACTGGAAATCAGGCTCCAAACAGACAAATTGGAGGAGATTACTGTATTTTCAGATGTTACTTAAAGCTACACATGTACAAACCTTAGTCCATACTGATAGGGCTTATAGTGTGGATATATAGATAGTCAGGCCCTATGAGATCTCTTTTGATGTTTGGGAAATTGTTCTTGAAGAGATCCCAGTAATTTACTGGAACATAAATGAATAAAATCTTTCTACAATGATCTTAAACCATTGTAACCCATCATGTTCTTCCAGATACCCACAGTATGAGTCTAATCTCATGTGAAACGTTTCCAAAGCATGAGCCAAAATAAACCTATCTAAAATAAGATTGGAGAATGTAGTTAAGAGTCAAAGCGGGTAGAGGGAACCTGGCCAGGAATGTGGTGCAAGAGGGAAAGAGAAAGAGGAGGAGAGAGAAATAAGGTGATTAAAGGAAGGCCTATGTGTTTTGAACTAGGTCAGGAGTTACTCAGGGTTCCTGAGTAATGTGGAGTACCGATGTGGGTCTTTGCATGTGAATCACCAGCTGAGGGTACATACACTTCAGCTGGATCTACCACATGTTGGGTGCCAGATGTAGGGTTGTGGGTCCCTCATCCACTCCACCACTGGGTACAACTGCTTGGGATGATGGGACATGGCGAGATGAGTGTGACTGTGCATACCCCAACCCACTGCACTCAAGGCATGTTCTGGGCTATAGGGACCTCCAAGGCACTGTTTAGGGTGGGAAAGCTTAGTCTGAGTTGCAAGACAACAGGAGCTGGCTCAGGGGTCCACTGGACTGTGAAAAGACTGGGGCCTTAGAATTCCCAGGCTCTCAGAAACCAAAGCAACACTTGAAATTGTAGAAGAGCTGAGAACAGAGTGGGGGCCCACAGACTGGATCTAGCCCATGGCTGGGGCTGGGGGAAGGGGAGCTCTGGCTGGT
This sequence comes from Apodemus sylvaticus, assembly GCF_947179515.1. Lineage (NCBI taxonomy): Eukaryota > Metazoa > Chordata > Mammalia > Rodentia > Muridae > Apodemus > Apodemus sylvaticus. The sequence goes on from NC_067475.1 coordinate 152,015,699, forward strand.
CCCAAGGGGAGAATACTTGACTTGACAGAGGCAGCAGGCTTGGTAGTGGTTGTGGCTGGGGGTGCCGAGAGGTCTTCTACAGGAGATTAGACAACAGCTCTGTAGGCGAAGGCCTTCTCCATTGCATCTCATGGCAGAGTGGATGAAAAGAGATAGTCTGGTTTCAAATCATTTATTGCCATGGTGCAAAGTAGATGTGTAAAACCATACCCCACTTCTCAGGGTGGGCTTGAGATTAAATACCTTTTTTAGGGAGGAATGTCTGGGAAGGAAAGCTTATTGGCTAAGCCTTCCAGGCTTCTTGGTACCTCATTAGAATGGAGATTTCTGTCTTGAAGCTACATTTTTTTTCTATTATCTTGGTCTGAGATGCTAGAGATGCCTCATCTACATGTGGATGGCTTGGGGTATTGTCCTTCCATGACAGGTGGACACAAATCTATGGGGGGGCTGCAGCTAATGACAGGGGCCTAGTGCCCTGGAGCAGGTGAAGCTCCTACCATCCCTTCAGGGTCTCCAGGGCCTGAACTCAACTGAGGACCAGGCTACCTCTCACAGTCACTGCCCCAGAAGTACCTTAGGTATCTCCTTATAATGACAGAATGTGACCAACATTGGGCTCTATTCTGTAGTTACTCCTTTGTCTAATGGTGATGGTTAGAAAGTATAGTTTGTGACTGACTATGAGACCGATGTGGTCCATAAGTCATTTAAAAAGGAGAGAGGAAGGAACAGACAAGAGCATGGAGATGTTTTATTCATATCTTTCTTTGACTGTGACATTTATATACATACATATATATGTATGTATATAGAACGTTCTTGCCCTACCTTCTTCTTTTATACCCCTACTCCCCCCACCCCGTGCTTACTTTCCCTCTCCCTAATCCCCTATCCCTCTTTATAACATTTCGTTTCATCTTCATTTGTGACCCACTGTGCATAACCAGAGCCCATAGCCATGCTTGGGTATGGGCGTGATCTCACACCCATTTATATAATGTAATACTACATATTCACAAAAGAGTAGTGACATTTGCATCATCATATATAGTTTTGAAAATGAAGGAGCCAGTGTATTGTACTGGGGCAATACAAAAAATTCTGAGGGTTGTCTCCCTGGGAATATCTCAACCTCAGTCCTGTGCACTATGGAATGAGAAAAGTACTCATTGCTCTAGGTAGTCAGGAGACATCCCAGCAACCCAAGGAAGTTATAGAATTTAGAAAAGAGCACACTTGGAAGGATAGCTGCAATTTATTGGGTCAAATGTCCTAGTAAAGAATATGCAAAAACAGTAAAAGGGGGATTATTTCATAGGAGGGGAAGATCGAGAATGGAAAAGAATCTGTGTTTCAAGGAGTTACCTTCTAATGGTCTCTGATACTTCAGACAGGTGAACTTCTCCATCTATATTGTTTTTGGTGAGATTCACCAAAAAATTTGTGTTTTTTCAGTTCTTTACAAAATTTTATTATCTTTAAAAAAATGTTTCATGTTTAACATTTCCTTAAGGTTGTGAGTTTAGAAAACTCAGTAGCTCATTTATAGTTTTCTATGATCTGAAATATAATCCAGGAGATTTGAATGTAAACTAAGAAATAGAATAAACATAACTCACTAAACTACCTATTTTCTACTACTTCTTTAAAATATATGATTTTAAAATGTAATATGCCATTTGAAAGTTCTAGACAGTTAACTGACTTACTGAAAATTGCTTTGAAAATATATCCTCTTCTAGGGTGGTTTTGTATAGTCTATGAGATGGTAATATATATTTTTATATTTGCTTCCCTTTAGTTTATCATCAATGTATCTTCATCAACTTTATCCTGGTTTATGGTCAGGCCTTATATATTGCATGCTTACAACCATGAGTTGAGTTTACAAAACTCTACCAGTTTTAAAGGTCAACATGTAAATTAACTAATTAGGGTAATGCAAATCACTATAGTGCTTGCTGTTACAAACCTCACACCTTTTAAATTCTTTCTGAATTAAATAATGAGCCATATTGTTAACAGAGCTAGCATAACATTAAAAAAAGATATTAAATACTTAGGCTGCCTAGATAAACAGAAAACTAATTTGCAGATATTTTACAATGATAAAATAATGCATAAAATTAGAAGCGTAAGATTTGCACAGTGCAATATTTACAAAATGGAAATGTAACCTTAGCCCAGAGAAGAACAGGAAATTATAAAATGGAGTTGAAAGGAGTCAAGAAAATAGAACCAAGTTTCCATGTGTCTAAAAAGCATCTCTGCTTCAGCTCTCTAAAACACTGCTTATTAAAACAATGACAAACTGACAATAAACAGCAATAAACCAGCCTAAGGAAAACAAAAATATACACTGTCTGAAGTATTCACATTTAGAAACTGTGGATTTCATAGGATTGGTTACTTTACATGAATGAATGAATGTTTGAATGCCCATTTATATTTAGAGATACAGTATTAGTTTAAAACAAAAGCAATTTTCTAAGCAAAATCTTATAGCTGTAGTTTATATATATAAATTCTTAAGTGATTTCAAGTTTTTCAAAAGATGGAGATTAAATTACTATTTTCAGATCATAGAAAATCAACTTTAATACAGATTTTGCAAGATAGTTTTATATGTGTAAGTTAACAGAGTAAATAAAACATGAACACCTATTTCTTTTTTATTGTTGTTGTTACACAGTGTATTGCTCAAATCCATTCTCAGCCTTATATCAGAATTTGAAATAAGAACCCCCTTTCTTTTTCTTCTTTGATGGTTGCAAAGAGGACAGATGTCCCAGTCTGAAAATAATAAATAATTACATTTTTATTTTGGTATTAAAGTGAACAGATCTCTAAAATATAAGTGTCATAATTTACTGTTTGATATCTGCCACTTGAAAATTTTCTGTAGAAATTTCATGCCTTTCAAGATCTTAAGTATTTATATATTTTAAAATACAGGGGGATACAAATAGCAAAGTAGAGGGTAACATGTAACGTACTAATTCATGCAGCAGCAGCCGCCCCTTTTGCTATCAGAGTCAGCTTATGTTCTCAGTTTGGGCGAGAGCTCGCGTGAGCACACTTCTCTTGTAAAAGGGACAGCTGCTACTGCATGCATTAATACATATTAAATGGCTCCAAAGCAAACACAATGCTATAAATTACTCGAGGTCTTCTGTTGACGTCATGAACTCTGAGAAGGCAGGGGCATCCATGAGATTTTTCCCCCTTCATGTGACATGATATTCCACCATCTTGTGCCTGCTGACTGGTCCAAACATATTATTCAGCATGCATTGTATGATCTGTATGGATTTGTGATAATGATCTTTGTGGATCTGTGCAGAAGGTACAGGTTCATGCCTTTTTGAAGTATAATTTGTGTATTTTAAGGTTCCCATTGTTCCTTCTTTGTTATGTTCCCTGATTCTCTGTATACACTAGTAGTAATAGAATTCTGAAAGACTGCTTAGAATTGCCTCACACTCTTAAGTAATTGTTGAAGAAAGGAAGCTCAAGAAGAAGAAAAGAAAAAGAAGAGAAATAAAATGAAGAGGAAATAGAATAGAACATGAAAGAAAAGTAAAGAAAGAGAAAGGAAGGAAACTATTATGAACAAAATTGGGATACCTTTAATTATTTTAATAGAATACACAAGCTTGGGAGATATGATTTCATTTCATTTTGTTTGTTTGTAAAAGAACACTTGAAAGCATCCTGGGATTTTAACCATCTTAATAATTTATATTGAAACTGTTTTTATACAAAATATTATGTTTTGTCAATGTATTTAAACTTATTTAAGTTGGATTTTTTTAATTTAAAAATTTACATAATTTAAATTTACAAGTAATTTAGGAACATTTTAAAGCCTCATTAAAATATTTCTCACTTATTCCTTTAAATGAAGAGCATATTAAGTCTTAGAAAAACCAAGTAACATTTCTCACTCATACTTTAAAAATAATTTTGATGCATATTACTTTCTAGTTTACTTAATAAATTTAATAAACGCACTCTGCAAATGTATTTGCAGAAGTAGGTAATGAGGTTGCTATTGTCCATCCCCCTTAAGCTAATCGGGTTGGATGATCTAATTGGCTTAGAGGAAGTTTTGTACCCTGGTAACCTTGGACACCTTAGATGAACTCAAACTTATGGTTCAAGGAGAAAAATAATTAACAATAAAAATGTTTCTTATTTAAAATAATTTATCACCCTTTCTCCCATTCAAAATTTTATATTTTCTTTTTCTTTTTTTCCTTTTTTCGCTTTTGAAAAAGCAATGAATAAATTAAGAATAATGTATTTGTTTTGAGAGCTTCATTCCAAAGACATCCATTCTAATAGGATGTGAAAGGTCTTGTGTAAGACATTGTAAAGCAGATCTGCAGATCTATAGCTCACACAGGTGTGAGGCTCCGTCCACTGAGGTAAGCAGAAATCTGTCTCCTCCCAGACAGGGCAAACCAGCTAATCCCCCCCCACCCCCAACGCACCCGCTCCTTTCCCCAGAAAACATGCAGAGGCTTCCTTGAGATTACAAACTTGTTACGATACAACCAAGTTATAAATGTCTTTAATATTTATTATATTATCATCCAACTATTTTGAGAACAATTTGAATGATATTTTAAATATGAAAACACAACTGATAGCTGCATCAAGCCCAGGCAACCTTACAGTATAAATCAGTTATGATGCTTAGGATGAGAAATGGTCATTACAATTCATTTTATCCAGTGTTCTTATCTCCCATGTGAGAAAACAGGCCCAGTGAGGTGAAACAATTTGATCAAAGGTCAAATTTTTCTAACTGAATATTCTCTTTCAATGTACCCCTCTTTATACTATTGTACTGTCTGGGATAAGACAAATAAATGAAAAGCCTTGTTTAGTGCTGTTTAAGGAAGCAAGGGCAATCCAATTGCCAGATATTTTTGGTTTTGTTTTTCATCATTATTATGCAACACAACCCATAAAAAGGAAATGGTCTGTCTGCACATAGTGACTCTGCACAAATAAATAACAGCCCATACTCTACGAAAAGTGAGTACTACCACAAAGACAGAGTTAATGTTACTACTTTCTTAAACAATATTCAACTACCAAGTAAGATGAGTTACTAGAAAACAATGATGAAATGAGACACCTACTTACATAAACTGAAAGCAACCCACAATTCTTTAAACAGTTGGCATAGACAGTGCAGAAGAAACTAGTTCCCATAAATTATATCTATTTTCATTTTGACCTAATTCTTAAATTAGTTTTGAAAGTCTCCCCAAAACATACTTTTTTATTATAACAAAATGTTTTTATTCACTCTTTACACCCCCCCAAGTTCCCTGTGTAACTCTTTGGAAAATTTAAAAACAGGTGAAATGTAAGAGTTTGGTCACAGTATACAGATTCTATAGAAAAGCTATCATAAGTATCAAGATCCGTGCAATCTGGGAGCATAAACCTGAGAGTTTAAATTTTTAAGAGACAGAAGTGAGCTCCATCACGATGGTGCAGAAAAGTTCTGTCCCACCAAACAAGCCGTAGTTATAAGAGGGGATTAGAGAGGATTTCAAGAAGAGGGAGATGTGGGGGCTGGGGGGACAGTACCCTGCAAGAAAAAAATCAACAAAGGGAGAGCCTGCCAGCTGTCCTGCTCCATTTCCTGCCTGTTTCTCCCCAGCTGTTCCCAGGAGACCCTAATGAGAATCCCCAAGGATACTGTTTGATTTGCTCCAAGAACTCTGTGCACTACTACCTGCTCCTTAATAATAGGAATGGAATTTCAGATAGGGAAAATTGGGGCAAGTAACTAATGCATGTGTAGTACTTTATGTGCATTTAGGTGAGTTGACTAAAAGGTAGAGAGATAAACTAAAACATTAGCGACCTTAAAAACTCCATATATTGTCTGAATTTCAGATAGTAAGTTCTTACTATTATACAAGTAAAATAAGAATAAATAACAATTTCTTGTCAAAGCAATTGGTTAGTACGTCCATAGAACCAATAAGACAAACAAGCAAAACCAGATAACACCTCTTTCCGCATATAAGAACTCATGTGGATAGAGTGTTTCTAGATCTTATTGGCTAATAGTCTGTGATTATTTTTGATTTGATTTCTGTAGAAACCAGTATTAAACGGTGCTCATTTAATCAATATTGAATATAATTGATCATTATTTTATGATATATATTTAATTACAGATTTTAAACTTCAAAATTGTTATCTTTAGGAATGTTATACATTCTTTCAGAAACAGCTGTTTCATCAGTTGAACAATGATGAATTTATACAACTTCTGCTTAAAATTTTTATACTTTTTTCTTGGAAATGTAACTGAAAAATATTCAATACAGTCTTCTCAGTATAGAAGAGATATCAGTCAGAACAGTCTGGGACAGAAAGTCTGTGCCTTTTAGCCTGTTTTTTAAATGTTGCACTCATATAATATGAGGGTATTAGAAGGTTCTTTTGGAACTGTGCATTTCCTTGCTGTTCTTGCAGATATTTATGGGGAAACTTTCCTGTATGACCTAGAAAACAGCTGGAGAGCCTACCTGTGGTGGAGTGATTTCATTATTCCATTTCTTTTTGCCGCACTGAACGTATCATAAGCATCTTCTATCAGGTATCTTCTACTCTCCATTCCTAAATTTTTTTAGGGATTTCCAGTGGTCAAATTTAGCTTGACTGATGTCTTTTGGCTCCAATGTCTGCTGCATGAGCTGTGTACCTTGATTTTTTCATATCAACGACTGGGCAATAAGCAATTCTGTGTAGATGACTGGCTGGTGAGTCTCAGGGATGCTTTTGCTTTGAAAGTTGTCAAAATCAAAATGGTTTTTCATTTTAACAAATTCAAAGTAGCAGAGAGAAAGAAAGATAGAAAGAAAGAAAGAAAGAAAGAAAGAAAGAAAGAAAGAAAGAAGGAAGGAAGGAAGGAAGGAAGGAAGGAAGGAAGGAAGGAAGGAAGGGAGAGAAATAGACAAAGCTGGGAAGTCATAAAACCAAGGATCTCAGGCGTTAGAGTGTACCTGGTAAGAACTGTCAAAACACAGAGTACTACCTCTGTTTCATAACCATGTCCACAATGACCACCTAAACTTACACTTTAAATACAAGGATATATGTCCACCATCTATTAAACCTTGGAATGATGCTACAGGACTAATACAAAGTCATGGACTTTCGTTTCAAAACCATTTATATAATATTCCACATTGTTGTCCTAAAATCAACAAAATTTAAAGCCAATGCTTTTATATATAAATACATACATACATACATATATACATATATTGCACAATATATATTATACATAGCTATGTTCATTCTTGTCTAATTCCTTTGCTGCTTAGAGAACCAATGTTTGCCAGTTAACTTATATAGTATTATGTCTTTATTTCAACAGACACAAAAAGAAAATTATCATGATGTCAGGTAGTACAATACACCATGTTCTTATCCGTAGTCCACGAGTACATTCAGACATTGAAGAAATTAATGCCCATTGGAGTGGAGTCCTTACCTTGTCACTTATAAGCCCCTTCTTCAACTTTATTCATATTTATACATTTTTTCCATGGTTGGAGTGTGAGTGATAAAATTAAGTGTTTTATTTGTATAGTATTTATGTATGTAGCATGTGATAATATTTTGTGGACGACAAAGAAAATTTCAAAATTATATTGCTCGGACACAGAGAAAAATTTGTTTATTTTGTTTGTTTTTTTTTTTTTTTTTGGTTTTGATACAATGCAAAAAAACCTAATCAGGTTACATAATTTTTAAAAGTTATTTGATCTAGGCAGGGAGCTTCAAAAATGAAATTGCAACTTTAAAGGATTTATTAGAATTTTAAACACAGTTACAAAATTAGCATTAGAGAGATGACTTAGTGTGTAAGAATACTTGTTATTATGGAGACAAAGTATGGGGCAGAGACTGAAGGAAAGGCCACCCAGAGACTGTCCTACCTGGGGATTCATCCTATAAACAGTCACCAAATACTGACAAAGAGTGCTTGCTGAAAGGAGCCTGTTACAGTTGCGTCTGGAGGGGCCCTGCCAGAGCCTTACAGATATAGAGGCAGATGCTAGAAGCCAACCATTGGACTGAGTGCAGGGTCCCCAATGGAGGAGTTAGAGAGAGGACTGGAAGAACTGAAGGGGTTTGTAGCCCCATGGGGAGAATGATGATGTCAGCCAACCAGACCCCCCAGGGCTCCCAGGGACTAAGCCATCATCCAAGGGGCACACATGGTTCCAGCCACCATTGTAGCAGAGGAATGCCTTGTTGGGCATCGGTGGGAGGAGAGGTCCTTGATCCTATGAAGGCTCAATAGATGCCCCAGCGTGGGGAAATTGCAGTAGGGTAAGTGGGAGTGGGTTGGGTGGAGGGGCATCTTCTTGGAGACAGGGGGTGGGAGGATGGGTAGGGGGTTTTCTGGGGGCAGCAGTGGGAAAGGGTATAACATTTGAAATGTAATTGAAGAATACATTCAATAAAAAATTTAAAAAAATGAGTACCTGTTGCTCTTGCAGAGGACCCAGGTTCTTTACCCCGCACCCACATGGTGGGTTAGAACCATCTGTATCTCTAGTTACAGGGCACCTAATGGCCTTTTCGGTCCTCTGTTGGTACCATGTATACCTGTAGTACACATACATACATATAGGCAAAACATGCACAGACATAAAGTAAATAATATGTCTCAAAATGAAAATATAATTACAAAATAATTACTTCAATTTAAACTGATTTTTACACCTCTGATTTAAAGATTACACTAGTCATGAACTGAGGGCCCTTGATACTTTCCATATTTACATATCATCTACAGGGGGGCCAGAATTAGATAACATTTATGTCAATGGAATTAGATTACTTTTATACCAGTATTACATATTGATACACTCATGTGAATTATAGCTTTGCATGTTATCTTCATGGAAGTTTTTAGAGCTGCACATAGGTGTTGGAATCCAGGAACTGTTACTGTTATTTGAAGTTTACAATGTAAAATGAGGCTGAGTTGGAGGTGTTGCTCCTTTAACATTCAGATAATGATGTCTTACACATTTCAAATTGCCGCAGAATCCTACTAGAACTTATGACAACTCATATGAGACTAGCCTTCTTATGATCTAGTAAATGAGAAAACATTCAAAGAGATGAAAAACTTGACCAAACATGATCGCCTTTAATCTCTGTAGACAAGGAAGGATTCATTCAGGTTGGTCACAGAGCCTTTAGTCTTAGCTCCCATATTAGTATTTTCTGAATACTTACGAGTAGTTGATCTCTAGCAAGAGCTACTACCATCCACAGTGTAATATACCTTCTGTATAGAGAACTGGGTGTTTAATCAATTTCTGCTTAAATTCAGTCAACCATTTGTCTATGTGTAGTTACCTATACAGCTATTCAACCTACACTTTCATAAATGTAGTAGGTTTTACTTGTTTGATCATCACAGTGTGTCCATCAATTCTGAAAGAAAACCTGTACCTATTAGAGGTCATTCATGTTCTGTCAGAATCCTGTCCTGAAAAACTTCTAGCTTAGTTTTTGTTTTGTCTTAAGACAGAATATAGCTTTGTAGTTCAGAATGGATTGCAGTTGCACTCTTCCTTGTTACCCTCTTAAGCACTGGTATTAGAGATCTGTCACCATCTTCCTCTGTCACCTTCCTAAGCTTTGGAAATACAGAGTATGTCCCCACATCCCTTAGCCTACTTTTCACCTTCATAATTTCCTTTACCTGAATTGGTCACATAGAATGAAATAATCTACTTTTATAATTTCCATTTCCCTTTTGCCTACAATTGGTTTTAATAATGTTACCGTATTTAATGAGTCACTGATATTGTAGCAGACACGTTACTTTTTTTCTCTAATATTCCATAATGTGGATATCCTATATTTTGTTTAACTGTTTATTAGTTGATTAACATTGAATTTATTCCACTGCTGTGAAGCATTCATGTGCAGTTTTAATGTGCAAATATTTTCATTGGGTGTGTATGTGGAAGGAGAAATATTTAGTTACCTGTTTAACTTGAATTAGTAGCAGTCCAGAGTAGCTACACCATTTCATATTCATTTTCATGGAGTATGAGGATTCCATTAGTCTACTTACATGTTACCTTTTATTATTATCCACTTTCTTTATTGGGGTTTGAAAAGATGCTCTTCTGAGAACTGTGTGTATATTCCTTAGACAATTAATACTGAGGATATTTTTAGGTGCTTTTGCGCATTGCTTCTGCAGATATGTCCAGTAAAACAATTTGCTCATATTTTAATTAGGCTATTTGTCTTTTAATTATTTGACTTGTCAGTCTTCTTTATGCATTCTCATTGTGAGTTGCCTCTCTATTTTGTAGTGCAGTGGATTGGACTTTTGGCTTTGTCTACATTTGAAGTACGCGACGCTAGTCTGTTTTGAGTCATTTGTCAGGTGCATGATTTGTAAATAGCTTTTGCAGTCTATGAGTTATGTTTTTATTTTCTTCAGGGTGTCCATTTTTATGGTTATTTATTTATTTAAAATTTACTATTTGTGTGTGTGTGTGTGTGTGTGTGTGTGTGTGTGTGTTATAAATCTGTGAATGCCAGATGCTTGCCTACCATGAAGCAAGTATAGAAGTCAAAGGAGAACTGGAGAAGTCAGTTTTCCCCTTTCAGGACTAAACCCCAGCTGTCAGCCATGCACAGGGAAGGCATTTACCTGCACTCATTATCTCATTGGCCCAAATGTTTCTATTTTTAGCATAATGAATTAAAATTTACCAACTTGTTTTTTTATTACATGTGTTCTTGTCATCATATTTAAGATACCTAGTTCAAAGGCATAAAGACTTACTTGAACGCCTCCTAAGTTTTATTGTTTTCTTCCTGTATACTTAATATTTATAATTTAACAAATAATCTTAAATGTTTACTTTGTAGAGAAATGCACAGCTTTGAAATGTCTTTCATTCTCAGTCATCAAAGGTCATGCATCCCTCACCTCTGTTTTGCTTCTCATGGAGGCATTGTAACCTTTTTAAAATATATTAGTACAGTTTGGGGTGGAGCTTCACATATATTTGATGCGTTATTATACCACCCTTTCTCTTTCTATGCAATCTGAGATGGTTACCACTAGCCGGCATAAGACCAGAATTTATAATCGGGTGGTATGGTTGTCTCTGTATGGTTTTCTTTGTCTTACATCCTCATGCATTTTTACATATGATAAGTGCTAGGAGATGTTGCCCAGGTGTCTGGTAGTTGCCACAAGCAAACTTCTTGATGATTGGCCCATCCAAAACCATCATGGTATATATTAGAGTACCTTGCTACGGTGATTCTAGAATTTACAAAGGTTAGCAAATTAGAATACTCATTACTTTTTCATTTTTATATTATAATTTTTAGTATACCTTTTCAACCTGCCTTTGCTAATACTTGGTTGTGTGATAATGTAAATATCTCAAAGGACTTTTGTCTAGTGTTCAAAATGGTCACACTGAATTACTTTTGCATTCTTTCCATAATTTTTTGTCAAACTATCTTGATGACACATTTGAATAGACATTTTGTACATGATTTGAAATATAGCAGAGGAAATAGGTATGTGCTTTCTAATCTGGTGCTCAGGTGGAGCCTGCCTATCTGATTGTCCTTTGGCATGTACACTTCTTGCCTATAAAATGTGGCAGTTCTTTTTAATCACACTGATGACGTTACACAAAGATATACAAATTAGGTTGGGAGCCCCTAGCTATCCCCACAGTATGCTGCATCAAATATCTATAGAGTTAGGCACATCCTCTCCCTCTGAGGCCAGACAAGGCAGCTCAGTTTGGGAATTGATTCCATAGTCTGACAATAGCTTTAAAAATAGTCTCCTTCCCTTGCTCAGAGAAAAAGGGAAAGAGGGATGAGGGTAGAGAGGCTGTGACATGGGGACCAGGAGGGAGGGAGGACAGCGTTTGGGATGTAAATAACTAAATTAATTAAAAAATATTTCCAGTTATATTCCTACCACATAGCTACAATCTTCTAAAAAATCATAATATCTTATTATTTCATTTTACATCTGTACTAACTGGAATTCCTATAGAACAGAACATAGATACTTTCGCAATAGGGTTAATTTTGATTGCAAGTTTATACTTTAATTTAGGTGTCTTAGAAAATGCCACATTAAGGGTATAGAATATGATATCAGATGGATTTTGCTTAAATCATAGGGTATCTCATCCATTAAAACAAATCGTTGTAATCTTAGTTTCTTATGCAGTATGGCTCTCTCTCTCTCTCTCTCTCTCTCTCTCTCTCTCTCTCTCTCACACACACACACACACACACACACACACACACATATATATATATATATATGTCTTAAAATTTTTTCAATCTTTTGTTAAGGGTCTTTTGAACAACAGTTATTCAGATTCAGTTTCCTACAGTGAACATTCTTTAGACTAACAGAAATCCATACCACAGAGCTATACTTAATAAACCAGACATTCCTAATATCTGAACATTCCTAATTAATATTAAAATGTATAATTTTAGAAATCATTTTTACAAGCTCAGGATAGTAGTTCTGGACATCAAGCCTTTTCATTATTTTCTGCTCTTAAGTCTGGATTCCCCCAATAATAAGGACTTTTTTGGTGTAAGCGAGGAATAAAGATGTATGCAGTATCAAATCACAGGCGCTTTTCATCACTTCACAATAACAATTTTTACTTTTTCTTTGTCTAAAGTCAGACATTTTAAATGAGGTATACCCAACTTGGTTGTCTCATAATTTGCAATGGAAAACAGGATTATCTCCATATATTTTTAACCAGGGTGGTTGCAGACATATGAATTTTAGTCTTGAAACTTGCTGTATGTTCTGCTATATTCTCCCAGAATGTATAAAAGCAAGCCTTTAAAAAATACATGCATACATGATGGTAACTGCAATGTACATAAAACCTGTCAAAGCTCCAATTTCCAATATTCTAATGAATATCAAAAGAGTCCAGTATTTCCGACTTTGACAAATTGCAGATGAGGTTTTACTCATTAAGAGGGACTGCTAATGTTTATTTAAATGCAATTTACTGTTGCATTATTGATTAGCTACTGCAAAATTATCTTACAAGAAGCACGTGTGTTGAGAAGATTTCGGGTTGAGAGCGGATTTATCTAGGGAAGGCCTGTAGGCTCGATTTAGGCCCCAGGACACGAGAGTTTTAATTTATCTGGAAAGAAAGGCCTGGCGGAAGGTTTGCTTTGTTTGCGTTTAGACAGCAGATGAAAGGCGTTTTGATGTTGAGCTGGGAAAAAATGGCTGCCAGTCTCTTATTCACGCAGAGAATTCAGCAAAGGGAAAAGAAAATCTATTACTCAGGCAAGATAAAACAAGCCTTTTTTTACCCTCAAATCATTTTTTGAATCAAATATGTGGCTCTTGTTATCTTCCAAAGGAGAAATAAAAAATTTAAAATGTTTCTTGTTATCTAAAATCTTCAAAAAACATTTTCATGCTGTATTTTTGCTAACGTCTCCCTTTATGCTGCCGTTCTGCGTCTTCTGGTAGGAGCATCCTATGTGTCTTAAGATGGGAATGTAACCTGATAAAAGGACCAATGAAAGACTTAAACATATGAGTGAAAAAGTGCACAAACAAATCTTTCAGATGCTGTGCTTGAAAAGTAACAGAAGCAGAATTTAGACAGAAACTCATTTAGACACACTACACTGTTGGTTCTGTTGTCCAGACATATCCATCCCAGGGAATGAGGCTCCTCAGTGCTGACTTATTCCAGCCTAATCATTTTGAGCATATTAACAGGTAAGACAGTGTCACAGGACGCCACTAAAAACTACACACTCCCATATAGAGATGCACGGAAAGATGGCTACTGGCTTAAAAAGCTCATTAAAATGAAGTAAGTGATAAAATTCCTGTAATTTGTAAAGGAAAAATACCTCTTATTATGTATGTAAAAATGTCAGGGATATCTTAAAACTTCTTGTCCAGACAACTATTGATTTAGTTCCAGAAAATATAGGAAATTCTTATATGTAACATCATCTGTCTCAAGGGTAGAGAACAAACTTATTAATGTAATTTGAGGATATGAGTTGGAAAAAAATCTTGTCAAACAGAAAGACATGTGGTGAGAGATGACACTTTATAACACAAAGCTCCTATATACTGCAGGTAATTAGTTAGTATGCCTAGGAATCTTATAATAATTATTTGATGATATACCAGCCAGCCAAGAGAATTTAGAAAATGTCTCAACTGATCAGTAGAACATCTGAATTGCATTTCAATATGCAATAATAGGATCCTAGATCCAGACTCTGAAACATTATCATTCAGAAGGCATTTCTGCTGGTTTACTATTCTGTGAAAATAAATTTCATAGGCAGCATTCGGCATTGAAAAAGAAGCTGGAAAAAAGCAACTCATTTTCTCTGTGTGATTTGGGGCCACAAATGAGAATGACAGCAACAACAACTTTGCTTTTCCCTGGGGCTTACACCACTGGAGGCATGGTGACTGAGCACAGGTTCGGACAGTTGGAAAGGTTAATTATATATCCACATTTTGGGTTTGCCAGAATGGGGTACTGCTGTACATTTATTTACACAAATCTGAAAAATTCACTTAAAAATGTCTCCTAGTAATGCAACACTAATTACATAACTTGTTTTCATTTTCCTGTGTAGTCCTTAGTTTTAATTTTTCTTTTAGTTAGTAATTTCATCTACTCATTCCCTCTTTCACTGTTTGAGAGAGAGAGAGAGAGAGAGAAGAGAGACAGAGAGACAAAGAGACAGAGACAAAGACAGAGAGACAGAGAGACAGAGAGACAGAGAGAGACAGAGAGAGACAGAGAGAGATACAGGGAGAGAGAGTCAGAGAGAGACAGAGACAGAGACAGAGAGATAGACAGACACAGAGACAGAGAGACAGAAAGACAGAGAGACAGAGAGACAGACAGAGAGAGACAGAGACAAACAGAGACAGAGAGACAGAGTGACAGAAAGACAAAGACAGAGAGATAGACAGAGAGAGACAGAGACAGAGAGAGATACAGAGAGACAGAGAGGGACAGAGAGAGATAGATAGAGACAGAGACAGACAGAGACAGAGAGACAAAGAGACAGAGAGACAGAGAGACAGACAGAGGCAGAGACAGACAGAGGCAGACAGAGACAGACAGGGAGACAGACACAGAGAGAAAGAGGCAGAAAGAGAGAGACAGAGAGAAACAGGGAGAGACAGAGAGAGATATATGTGAGGGATGTGCTTCCCCACAGGTGTGCTTGCCTATATGTGCACACATGAAGGCCCGAGGTCAGTGTTAGATGTCTTCTTTGATTCCCTGCTTTATATTTTAAGGATGGGTATCCCACTGTGCCTGAAACTCACTGTTTTTGCTTGAACAACTGCCCAGAAGCCTGAAGGAGCTATTTGTGTCGCGCTCCAGCGCTCAGGGTAGAGGCGTGGGTGTCTGTTGGCTTTCACGTGGGTGCTGGGGTTCTGAACTCAGGTCCTCCTGTGTAGCCCTTTCCTCACGGAGCTATCTCACAGCCCTCATCTGTTTATTCTTAGTGAAGATGTTATATTTTTTTCTTTTGACTTTAGACCTTGACAAAGAACATATATTTTAGAGGGCAATTCAAATGAACTGAGAGTAATTAAAAGGCAAAATAAGCTAGATAGTGTGTGTTCCACATCCAGATACACTAGTGTGTTGCTCTAATCGGGACTTGACATGGAAAATAGAGTAACTGGAAACAAGTCATCCAGCAAGATCCTGTCAAGCAAGATTATGAAAGGGGGGTTTAGTTTAGATATTATTAAAATATTGAAAATTAATCTGTTTTATTTGTAAACGACAACAATTGTGTCTATGATTATGCCGCCTGAATGGATAGTTAATTTTTTTAAGTTCTCTGCACTTTTACATGCTGAAAATTAGGAAAGAAGGTCTAACATGAAAGGAGGGAGAAAATCTAGTCACTCTGAGGAACAAAAGTAAATGTAATCATGGCTTAAAATAAGTAAAAGGATTTTCAATAAAGGCCACAAATGGCCCTATTGAATAAGGTGTTTGTTCATTCGTTCCTTGGTTCAATGATCACCTACTTCATTCTACATTTACTCAGCAATGAGCACTCGCACAGTTCATCACTTCCCTCTAACCAGATGTCCATGGCAGCTGAGGAGACATAAATAAGAAATGGGGATTTTCTGGGCCCTGGGTTGTGAATGAGTTTTTTAAAATAAAGTCCTTATGAAACATATTACATGATCAAACAAGTTGGAGAGGAACATGTTAATTTCAGCTTATTTTTCCACATCAGAGACCATCATCAAAGGAACTCAAGACAGGGATTCTGGATCTGAAGTAGCGACCATGTAGAAATGCTACTTAGTGGCTTCTTCAGCCATCTTTTTTTATATACCCTAGGAGTGCCTGCCTAAATGTGGCTCCATCCACAATGGCCTAGACCTTTCCACATCAATTTCTAATTAAGCAAATGTTCCAAGCAATGACTCTGTAATCTTACAGAGCCATTTTCTCAACTGAGAGGCCCTCTTCCATGATCCCTACCTTGTGTCAGTTGACTAAAACTACTCATCACAAATATATATTAACCTTTGCACCTTTTACAACAAAAGCTCTTTGGCACAAAATCCTGCACTGAAAAAATTGTTTTATTGTATAAAAGATTTGACACCATTCAATAATAATAGTGATCACCGTTTGTGAACCAAATTGAATTAGAAGTTTTTAATTTGCTCTTTATCAAGTTCCTACATGCGTATAATGTATTTTAATCATTTTACCCCCATTTTTCTCTTATCTACCTTCTGCTTCCTCTGAGCCTTTTTTTCTCTAACAGTTCCCTCCTCCTATTTTCATGTATTCTTTTTATAACCCATCGATTTGATTAGAGTTTTTAGTATGGCTATAGTTGGGGCTACACCACTGGAGGAAGTGATTCTCCCTCCTCCAGCAGCCATTATCTGCCTGTAGCTCTCTTGGAAAGGGTGGGATCTATTATACTGTGACATAAAATCCTGTGGTCTCAGCACCAGGGAAATGGATTCAGGAGGACTGGGAGTTCCAGACCTGCCTGAGCTAAACTGTGAAATGACTAACTTTAAAATCAAGGGCTAGGTGTCTATTTCAGAGGTAAATCTATACCTGTTATTTCTAGTGCCTAGGTTTTATTGCTAGCACTGACTAACAAAAGAAAGTAAAAGCTTAATAGAAATGTTTATACACTGTGAAATGGCTAAGGCAACTTAGCTGAACTCAATACTTTAAGTCTTTTAGATTCACTGTGAATGGGATCATGAGGTACTTGCCTTTTGGTGTTTAGCTTATTGTCCTTGTATAATAACCTCCAGGTTCATTCTGGTATTAAAACGTACAAAGAAGATTCCTAGTATTCAGGAGGCAGAGTCAGGTAGATCTCTGTGAATTTAAGTCTAGCCTGGTCTACATATCAAGCTCCTGGATTGCCAGGACTACATAAAGAAAAACGCTATCTTAAAAATAAAACAAACACCTCCCCTTCCCGTCCCCCTCCAACCCCCTTCCCCCCAAAAAAACCTCTTTAGAAAAAAAAGTACAAAGAATTTTTTTTTAATTATGGCTAAATATTGTTCCACTGAACATACATAATGTGTTTCATTTACCTATTAATTTGCTGACTGACACAGTCTGTTTTTACATTCTTCTTTTGTGCATAATGATGAACAGATGTGGAAGGACAGGTGACTCCTCAGCATCCTTTCCTTGTATGCTCATGTTCAGAAGTGAGATTCTGTCTTTCATTCTTTGAGGTTCTGTAATGATGATACACTATCTTATGCTTTCTTTTGCTTGTGGATATTTTTGTATTTTATAACTTGTTCATCTAGTCTTTACAAGTATGTACTATTACTTGAGGTCTGTTTCTGAGTTAATTAGAAAATATAACACCAAATGAACTGTGCCATATGCTGTAAAGTCATGTGAAAAAAATTTTATTTACCAAATGTAAATGGTAAATGGTAAATGGAGTCATACTTCTAAATATGCTCACCCTTACTAGTTCTTTCTGAACACTGGCTTGCTGGTTCAATTCAACTGTTCTGGTTCAAAATCCTCTCCAAGTTGACTAATTCAATCTGTTTTTTCTTAGCTTCTCACTGAACTGCTCTGCTTGGCCTCAAGCTAACTCTGGCAATTTGTCCTAATTGTCTTATTCCTTCTTTTCCTCTGGCTTCAACTGCCTCTGCTGAACTGAACTGTGCTGTATGAGCTAACACGTAATGAAACTCCAATGCATTGCCTGAACTCAATTGAACTTCATTTACTCAAATGACTTCCAAAAGTTCGCTATCTCTCCCTGCACTGCTATTAAATAGCTTCTCTTTCCTCTGCTGTTCTCACGACAATTGGTCATATCCTGTCTCTGATTCATTCTGTCAAATCTATCTCTAATTCATCACTTTGTCTGCTTCTTAATCAGACATCACTTTCAAACATGGCTGCTTCCTTCTAAAAGGTAATTTTACCTTAAATCTGTGTACTGAGGGCATGTCTGTATTCCAGCCCGAGGGCTTAAATGTGCATGTGTGTTGTGTCTGCATTCCAGCTAGATCACAGAGACCTAGGTCTTTGGAAGAGATTCCTTGCCAAAGCAGCCATGTTGCTAGATAAAAATTCCTCTACAGGTGTGTTCTGGGTTTTTTATTTGTTTCTATACATTTTTTCCTGACATGTCAAAAGCTTGTTGTATTTTGGTTTTGGGTTTTCTGTTTTTATGTGTTTGTTTTGTAATTGTCTTGTGTTTTATGCTATCACCTTTATGTGTATTTCCTTTGGTAGGTTTTAGAATTTGAATAATTGCTAAAGTAAATTTGTCTTCCTATTTCATAAAGACATTCTTCTAGATTTCCTGGTCTAGAAAACTGTAAATCTATGTAATATATAAAATTAATCTGAGAATTATGTGTAATATAAAATCTAAAGTTATATTAATAAAGGCACTATCTATCCGAAAATTTTCATTTCTGAAAATGAAATGAATTTCTGTCATTTCTCTTTTTTCTTTTATCTGCTTTTTACACTATAGTGCATTGGAGTTTGGGATTGCCTAATTTGTTTTCCAATCTGTCTATGGATATCAGTGACATTAAGGTAGTTGTCTATCATAGTAAGTCATCTCTTACTGTTTCTGAATTCAAATAATAGAATAGAATATTTAAATAAATAATAGACTTTTTAATTGCTGAATATTTTTGAGGATGAGGTCTTGTAACATAAGCCAGACTAACAACAAGCTCGATGTAACCATTGTATTATCTATTAGTTAATGTTTGGTGTTGGAGATAGAACCATTTTTAGATCTAAAGTGAAGAGAGCCCTGGCCTCTGTTTAAGTGTGACTGTAGTGCTCTTTCGTCTGTTTTCATTTGTGTTCTGCTGTGTGTTTCTTTGTCATGTACTTCCTTCATCTCCTTTGTAACTGACATACTTACTTCCTTTTCATCTATCATTTTTGTCTCTTTGGCACAGTATGTGTAGTCATTTTCTTTTTCTTTTCTGTTATTATCTGCTCCTTTTCTCTGATTAACGCTGTCAGATTATTATTTCTGCACAGATGTCTATTTTTCATGGAAACCGAGATACTTTTTATTTGTTTTTTTTTTTTTTTGAAGATACCTCAGTATGGAGATCAACTATTTAATTACATCTTGTGGAAATAAAAATGTGACCTGATTTGTGGGGCACAGTGATATCTGATAACAATCTTTGCTTTCAGCTTTCCTTCTCTGTTGCTAATATAACTTTACTGGTTTCGTTAGAGAAGTAATTATTTTACCAATGTGTTTTCTAAAATAGCCTAGTGTTTTAAATATGTCAAGAATACATGTATTCAAATTCTCAACCACTTGGCCTTAATGTCTGTTCCTTTCACCTGATGTCTTTGGTATACTTCCTTAGGTTATCTTCAGCTTCTTTTATTTCTTTTGCATTTATTTCCATTTTACCATCTGAAATCCTTCCACTGTTCATTTAAGTTATAT
The DNA here is from genome assembly GCF_947179515.1 of Apodemus sylvaticus. Taxonomy (NCBI): domain Eukaryota; kingdom Metazoa; phylum Chordata; class Mammalia; order Rodentia; family Muridae; genus Apodemus; species Apodemus sylvaticus. Next base: position 152,035,805 of record NC_067475.1, read on the forward strand.
GATTAAATATATTTTAGAGATTGTTCCTAGAACTTTCTTATGTATTGGTTTTGAGACAAATTATAAAGGTAGTTGTAGTTTCTTGTTCCTATCATTGATATGCTTTAAGAACTAACATCCCATACATTTTGCACAATTAATATCATTTTGCATATATTCATATATTACTTTATTTGTCATCTATTTTTTATTGCACATCACCTCCCATTTGCTCAAATTCTATAGTTTTCTATGATTTCTATTGGTAAAGGTTTGTTTATTGAAAATTGCCTAGGTATTTTTTTTTTATCTAAAAATGTCCATTTGCCTTTTTCCTCACTTTAAACTGTATTCTGCTGTTTACAGAATTCTAGTCTGCAGTCCTTTTGTTACACTATCCTGTATTTATTTATCAATTGTCATATTAGAAATTACAAATCATAACAACATGTAAAAACAAACCTAAGTGCTCACAGATCCAGGGTCTGGTTTGGCATACTAGGTTCTTTGATCAGATGTGTGAAGGTGCTGACTAGTATGAACCTTCCTTGGTAGAACTTCTCTGCATTACTTCATCCTTGTTGATAAAATACACTCCTTGGGATTTCATGTGTCTCTTTGCAGGCTGGAGGCAGGGTAGCTCTGGTGCTTAGAGGCTGTCAATCTTTATTTTTAAACTAGCCACATATGGCAACTCTCATGCATTAAAGTCTGGTTTCCTGGGTCTCTGACTCTTGAAACTTCAGAAGTGAAGTATGTAATGGTTATGTGTGGCATACCTGACTGCGTTTCTTATTTAAGGACAAATGCTTGTGGCTTGATTACATCTGCAGAAACTCTTTTTAACAGAGTTGATAACTTGGGACTAGAGATGCATCTACTAACAGAGAAGCTTTAAGACATTGTTCTCTCATCATCCTGTAGAACCTGACTTTCCTCTTTATTGTGAAGAAGTCAAATTTTGAGATCAATTCTTCCTCTGGAGGTGATTTACTTACTTTTTCCTCTGACAGTTGTAAAAAATTATTTTTGCTTTGACAGTTTCTTTATTTGTACATGAGGTTCTTTTCAAATTGCTATTTGGGGGTTGTTGAGCTTCCTGAGTCAACAGGTCAGAATTTTTTCAGCTTTGACACTTTGCTATTATCCTGTCAAATATCTCTTCTTTCTCATTCTTTTAGCCGTCTCTTTCTAGGTCTTAAAACTCTCTACCCACCCAGGCGCATAACCCCCCCTTTATAAACTTTATTTTGTTATTTCTCTAGATAAAGTCCATAGACTGTTCTGTTTTCTGATTTAATCGCCAATATCCTCCATGCTTGGGTTGAATTTTTTATTTATTAACATTTTAGTTTCAATCTAAACTTTCCTAATTCTTGTCGTTTGCAAATCTGATAGGATCAAAATCTCAAGTACATATAATTATGTTTCATAATTTCTTTCGGTTATTATTATCTTTAATAAATCATTTATGAAAATTTATATCACTGCAGTTTTATTTTATTTTAAAGAATGCACCTTGAGTCTTGATGAGAATCTCCAGAAACTGGTTTAATTTTCTTTTTTTCTTTTTTCTTTTTCTTTTTAATTTTTTATTGAATATCTCCTTCATTTACATTGCCAATGGTAAAAGCTTAATTTCCTCAGAGAAAGTTTATTTTTTCTCTTTTGGATGTTTGTGTGTCATATCAGTCCAGGTTTACATTTAATTTAATTAGAGACCATTTGTTTTAATTTTCTACTTGTTAAGAATTAACTAGCTGACACTACAAGAAAAGTCCTCCCAGGTCTGCCTGTCTAACACTTATCTTCCCACTCAAAAAAAAAAATGAAGCAGAAGCAGAAGAAGCAGAATCAGAGGCAGCAGCAGCAGTAGCAGCAGCAGCAGCAGCAGCAGCAGCAGCAGAAGAAGAAGAAGAAGAAGAAGAAGAAGAAGAAGAAGAAGAAGAAGAAGAAGAAGAAGAAGAAACAAAGAAACCAAGACTCACAATTCCACTTTTCATTGCCCATATACTCAGTAAGGCATGGTCAAAATCCCAGTAGACAGCCCCTTAAAGAGAACTGAGTCCTTCCCCACTTGCACCTTTGCTAGAAGCCATCAGTTGGGGATCACTATGCTCCAGCATCCTTATGACAATTTTTAAAAGTTCTCTTTGATGGCTTTCTATCTAGAATGTTGGGGTTTTTTTGGGGGGGGTCTTTTTGCTTTGTTGTTGTTGTTAGTGTTTGTTTGTTTGTTTTGCTTTGTTTTTCATGTCATGGGATGGGGGTAAGATTGTCTTAGACTCCTTCTCTGATTCTCTTTCTCAAATGTTAGTCTGCAATCATTCATGCCTTTTATAACCAGAAGGAACATAGGTCATGGACTTCCACATGGTTTGTGTCAGAGTCTGAGTTCACAATGAAGCTGGGAGCAATATTGATGTCCATGACCACAATGGCCACTGAACGCCATGTGGCTGTGAGTGGCCAGTGCTACAGCTTGGAGCCATGTTTGTGTTGGTGGTAGCTATGCTACCACCAAGGTTCATGTTGGGATAAATTGTCCTTTTACTATTCATGGGTTGTTACAAATTTGAAGATGTGTGGTTTCCTGGTGGGTGAGTATAGAGAATGCATCTAGATGACCTCTATCCTGAAGCTATGATGGCTGAGCCCAGAGCTCCTGGAGAGTCTGTTGTTGGCTAGATCTTGCTATTTATCCATGTCCATGAACATTCTAGGAATTCTAAAGGTCAACCTTCAAGTCCACTCACTTCTTTTGTAAAATTGACTGTGCATCTTGGATATTTGCATTCACTGTTGATTGTTATTTTCTTGTAGCCCACTAGTTGATTTTCTAAAGTCTTAAAACACATTTCAATAAAGAAAAGCTTTGATTTTGTTTCTAATGGTACAATTGCTGAAAATGTGTGTGTGTGTGTGTGTGTAGATCAATACACAACTTCACAAGTCATTAATTGGGAAGGCTATTCACCTTATTTTGAGATGAATACTCTGACCAGGCCTGGAGCTTGCTGGCTGACTAGAAAGTGATCCTCACAGACACATCTATCCCCTTCTCCTCAGACTGTGGATCATAACTGTGCACCACCATGCTTGACTTGTCAGGTTCACAGAGTTTCAAAGCGAGAATTTTCGCAACTGAGCCATCCTCCCAGTCCTTGCCCCTATTTGAAAAATTACATTAGAAACCAGTTTATTTCAAATTTCATCTTGAAAATATATAAAGAATGATATATGAATACTTAGACTATACTAGTGCAATTGGATGAAAATACTACATATGTCAACAAATGGCATTTTATAAAGTGATGGAGATTCAGGGCTGTACAGGTTACAGTGAAGTGTTATTGCTCTCTTTACACCTACACCAGAATTTCTTGTCTCCCTTATCTTGGTTCTCTAGCCACTGACTTATATAGTATTGTCTGGGTTTCTACTTTTGTAACAAATATTTTATAATGCCTCTCTCCTATCCTAAATGAAAGTATCCATCCTTGGACTTAATCTTAGAATTCATTAACTTCTCTCTCATAAAATTCTCTGAATTTTAACCATGTATTTGGGAGTATGTTCAGAGATGGGGACACAAAAGAAAACAAAGCACAATCTTTCTAGAAAAAATCTCAAAACCATTTCTGTAAACAAATAATTAATATTGGCGAGGAAGTGATGATGAGATACTTTCAATGCTATATATAAAATCTCACAGCAATCTCCCTGATCTGTGACCCTTACAATCTTTCTCTATGCTCTGCTGTAGCATTCTCTGAGTTTGTCCATTGATTTGCTTGCAGGCCCTTCATCATCAGAATAAAAGACTCTTCAACTAAAACTTGATGGCATCTTACAATGTAACTGCTGATGAAAGGAGACTGTTCTAATGAGTTTGTTTATAGTAAATACAACAGTACTATGGGTTAAGCTGCAAGATAGATTTATTCACAACACAGGTTTAATCGGTCCTGAAATGTCCAGGCAAATGTAAGAATATGCATTCGTATGAATAAATGTGGTTTTCAAAGAGTACTATGATTTATTAGTTCCCAGAAATAAGTTGTATTAGTTTATTTAATACAAACATTATCAAGTTTGACTTATATTAATAGCAATTAATGTATTACTTCAGGTTAGTAATTTTGAATTTTAAATGTGTTTCCAGAAATGGGGAGATAGCTTGGCAGAAAAAAGTACGTAATATTCAAGCATGGGGACTAGAGTGGTGAGTTAGATTTTCAGAACTCGTATTTAAAGCAACAGATGGCATGCTTCCAATCCCAATGCTAGAGAGACAGACAGATTGCTGATACATATTAGCCATCCAGCCTCACCTACATAGAGATCCCCAGGCTAATGTCTCAAAAACAGAATATGTTTTTGATATTATTAGACTATGAAATCTCACAGCAATCTCCCTGATCTGCGACCCTTACAATCTTTCTCTACACTCTTCTGTAACGTTCTCTGAGTTTTTGTGAGGCTAGATGCCTCCTCCCCCTCTAACGCCACACTAGGCAGCCAGGCTCGTAGAACACACCCATGTACATGCAACCAATTTTGTGCTATCACAAAACCCTCATACAGGTCAAACTACATATCTGCTATATATGAGCTATTTAATATTTGGGGTATCATTTCTTATAAATTAAAAAGCAAGAACAACATAGAAGGGTTTCTATTATTAAGATGGCTTTATTCTCTTTTCAAGGGATGTTTTCATTGTATAGTGCTATAAACTGGTGTGTTTTTGACAATACTTTGGTGTCATGTGAAGACTGGTGTTTATGTGTATACAGTGTGCATTTTTCTGTGAATCAACTCCTGATGATTGAGTGATACTGGGTTTCTGTAAAATTCTGCAAATTCCTGAAGTACATCCCTTATCCTAAAAAAAAAATTATGCAGCTATGCTTAAGCATTGTCTCCAGAGCCATGGTCTGTGCCTGGTGTTCCTCACCACACAGACCATCTTTGACATGAGCCCACAAAAGGAATTCTGTGCAGAAAAGTCATGTTCACATATCAATTTATGCTTTAAGGAGACCAGAAGATACAGCCTGTTATTTCATTCTTGACATGAAACTAAAATATTGTCCCCACTTTAGGGATGGAGGAAACAAGGTTGAAGTGTGACAACATGGAACTCATGGAACAGAAGCTTACATTGGCCCTTCATAGTTAAATACTCCTTTTGTTAAATGTTTGCCAAAACCAATTTTCTGCATTTTTCGGGTATAAGGGGATGCCTATGCTTAAACTTGTTATATATGAACAGAATTTGGTAAGTAGTTAACTATGAATTCTAGAAAGACATGTTCCCTCTTGAGGCCTGATTTTCTCACATTTAAAATGTGGCAATAGACCCAAATCACACTCAGGTACCATCCAACTCCCACACCCATGTGTCACTGTAAAAATTTGGCTCAAAGCTGCCTCTCAGAAGAACAGGTGCATTCATTATGTCTGCCTTCCAGGCAACCTGGACAGGTCCCCACCACTCACAGTTTGCCACCGCAATGTATGCTATGCATTTCAAAACCTTCCAGGGATTATTCTTCTTGTAGGGACCCTCTTTGATTAATCTTACAAAAACATTTTGTTGTAGATGCTTTTGTTTATCTTGTCTTAACTATGTCTTGCTTGGAGGTGTGATACATATTGCTTCAGTGCTGTTGGGATGTCTATGTTCTAATAAGGTGTTTCAGTTGTAGCATATCAAATGATTGGAAATAAGAAACTCAACATATGGGTTTCATGTCTGAAGGCAATTTGCTTAACAAACAAAATAAGGAATTCAGAATGGTTAAAAGTTTAAGCTCTAAGAAAACTTACGTATAATAATTATTGCTCTGTTTCAAAAGCTGTGCATCTTTCTGTAAGATGACAGAGCTTGAGTTTGAGTTCCAAAGATGTAGTTTTTGGTACAGGCTTGATGAGTAAGTAACATATTGCATCATAGCTTTGGCAATTTATCAATGAGAAATTAAAGCATATGATTTTGAGTAGGAATGCCAATAATACATTGTCTACATTTGTTTATGTTTGGGGTGTTATATATACACATATATACACAGCTCTCTCTCTCTCTCTCTCTCTCTCTCTCTCTCTCTCTCTGTGTGTGTGTGTGTGTGTGTGTTTGTGTGTGTGTGTGTGTGTGTGTGTGTGTGTCTGTATAGACCAGAGGAGCACAGGAGGAAATTGGATATCCTGTGCCTGATTCAGTTGGGATGAAACTGAACCTGACAACCCTACTGCCTCTGCTCCAAGCATGGCTGGAGTTGCAGGTGAACACATGATAAACTGCACTTGTTTTTTTACATAAGTTCTGGAGATTTGAAACCAGGTCTTATGCTTGTGCAGGAAGCAGTCTTAGGCATTAACCCATTTTATTCACTCAGAAAAACTTTTGAACAACTTACTACTCATTTCTGATAAATCCATCCTTTTTTCATTTCAAATCATGAATCTGCTTTTTGTTGTGATCATGTATAAACCTTTAAGTGAAATCTAGAATTTTCTTTGATGAACCAATGACCCTGATTTCAAGTCTCTCAATTTAACTATCTGAATTTTCAGTGTTATATTTATTTTAAACTGTGAATTGATTATGTAAATGAAGACTGAATTTAACATAAGTCTTCAAACCTTATAAGTTACTCTGTACTCTCTATACTTTGGTATATGTTAGGAAGTTCTCTCTTGCTAATGCTGTGGTTATTTTTTTTTTTTTTTGTCTTTTTTTTTATTTGATATAATTTATTTACATTTCAAATGATTTCCCCTTTTCTAGCCCCCCCCCCACTCCCCGAAAGTCCCGTAAGCCCCCTTCTCTTCCCCTGTCCTCCCTCCCACCCCTTCCCAGTTCCCCGTTCTGGTTTTGCCAACTACTGTTTCACTGAGTCTTTCCAGAACCAGGGACCACTCCTGCTTTCTTCTTGTATCTCATTTGATGTGTGGATTATGTTTTGGGTATTCCAGTTTTCTAGGTTAATAACCACTTATTAGTGAGTGCATACCATGATTCACCTTTTGAGTCTGGGTTACCTCACTTAGTATGATGTTCTCTAGCTCCATCCATTTGCCTAAGAATTTCATGAATTCATTGTTTCTAATGGCTGAATAGTACTCCATTGTGTAGATATACCACATTTTTTGTATCCACTCTTCTGTTGAGGGATACCTGGGTTCTTTCCAGCATCTGGCTATTATAAATAGGGCTGCTATGAACATAGTAGAGCATGTATCCTTATTACATGGTGGGGAATCCTCTGGGTATATGCCCAGGAGTGGTATAGCAGGATCTTCTGGAGGTGAGGTGCCCAGTTTTCGGAGGAACCGCCAGACTGCTTTCCAGAGTGGTTGTACCAATTTGCAACCCCACCAGCAGTGGAGGAGTGTTCCTCTTTCTCCGCACCCTCTCCAACACCTGCTGTCTCCTGAATTTTTAATCTTAGCCATTCTGACTGGTGTAAGATGAAATCTTAGGGTTGTTTTGATTTGCATTTCCCTAATGACTAATGAAGTGGAGCATTTTTTAAGATGCTTCTCCGCCATCCGAAGTTCTTCAGGTGAGAATTCTTTGTTTAACTCTGTACCCCATTTTTTAATAGGGTTGTTCGGTTTTCTGGAGTCTAACTTCTTGAGTTCTTTATATATATTGGATATTAGCCCTCTATCTGATGTAGGATTGGTGAAGATCTTTTCCCAATTTGTTGGTTGCCGATCTGTCCTCTTGACGGTGTCCTTTGCCTTACAGAAACTCTGTAACCTTATGAGGTCCCATTTGTCAATTCTTGCTCTTAGAGCATACGCTATTGGTGTTCTGTTCAGAAACTTTCTCCCTGTACCGATGTCCTCAAGGGTCTTCCCCAGTTTCTTTTCTATTAGCTTCAGAGTGTCTGGCTTTATGTGGAGGTCCTTGATCCATTTGGATTTGAGCTTAGTACAAGGAGACAAGGATGGATCAATTCGCATTCTTCTGCATGCTGACCTCCAGTTGAACCAGCACCATTTGTTGAAAAGGCTATCTTTTTTCCATTGGATGTTTTCAGCCTCTTTGTCGAGGATCAAGTGGCCATAGGTGTGTGGGTTCATTTCTGGATCTTCAATCCTGTTCCATTGATCCTCCTGCCTGTCACTGTACCAATACCATGCAGTTTTTAACACTATTGCTCTGTAGTATTGCTTGAGGTCAGGGATACTGATTCCCCCAGATTTTCTTTTGTTGCTGAGAATAGTTTTAGCTATCCTGGGTTTTTTGTTGTTCCAGATGAATTTGATAATTGCTCTTTCTAACTCTGTGAAGAATTGAGTTGGGATTTTGATGGGTATTGCATTGAATCTGTATAGTGCTTTAGGCAAAATGGCCATTTTAACTATATTGATTCTACCGATCCATGAGCATGGGAGGTTTTCCCATTTTTTGAGGTCTTCTTCCATTTCCTTCTTCAGAGTCTTGAAGTTCTTGCCATACAGATCTTTCGCATGTTTGGTAAGAGTCACCCCAAGATACTTTATACTGTTTGTGGCTATTGTGAAGGGGGTCATTTCCCTAATTTCTTTCTCAGCCTGCTTATCCTTTGAGTATAGGAAGGCCACTGATTTGCTTGAGTTGATTTTGTAACCTGCCACTTTGCTGAAGTTGTTTATCAGCTGTAGGAGCTCTCTAGTGGAGTTCTTTGGGTCACTTAGGTAGACGATCATGTCGTCTGCAAATAATGATAGTTTGACTTCCTCCTTTCCAATTTGTATCCCTTTGACCTCCTTATGTTGTCGAATTGCCCGAGCTAGTACCTCAAGTACAATATTGAAAAGATAAGGAGAAAGGGGGCAGCCTTGTCTGGTCCCTGATTTCAGTGGGATTGCTTCAAGTTTCTCTCCGTTTAGTTTGATGCTGGCTACCGGTTTGCTGTATATTGCTTTTACTATGTTTAGGTATGGGCCTTGAATTCCTGTTCTCTCCAAGACTTTAAGCATGAAAGGATGCTGAATTTTGTCAAATGCTTTTTCAGCATCCAATGAAATGACCATGTGGTTTTGTTCTTTGAGTTTGTTTATGTAGTTGATTGTATTGATGGATTTCCGTATATTGAACCAACCCTGCATTCCCGGGATAAAGCCTACTTGATCATGGTGGATGATCGTTTTGATGTGTTCTTGGATTCGGTTGGCAAGAATTTTGTTGAGTATTTTTGCATCGATGTTCATAAGGGAAATTGGTCTGAAGTTCTCTTTCTTTGTTGGATCTTTGTGTGGCTTTGGTATCAGCGTAATTGTGGCTTCGTAGAAGGAATTGGGTAGTGTTCCTTCTGTTTCTATTTTGTGGAATAGTTTGAAGAGTATTGGTGTTAACTCTTCTTTGAAGGTCTGGTAGAATTCTGCACTGAAACCATCTGGTCCTGTGCTTTTTTTGGTTGGAAGACTTTCTATGACTCCTTCTATTTCTTTAGGCTTTATGGGACTGTTTAGATGGTCTAGTTGGTCCTGATTTAATTTTGGTATTTGGTATCTGTCAAGGAAATTGTCCATTTCCTCCAGATTCTCCAGTTGTGTTGAGTACAGGCTCTTGTAGTAGGATCTGATGATTTTTTGGATTTCCTCAGTTTCCGTTGTTATGTCTCCCTTTTCATTTCTAAGTTTGTTAATTTGGATACTTTCTCTGTGCCCTTTGGTCAGTCTGGCTAAGGGTTTATCTATCTTGTTGATTTTCTCAAAGAACCAGCTCCTAGTTTTGTTGATTTTTTGTATGGTTCTCTTTGTTTCTACTTGATTGATTTCGGCCCTGAGTTTGATGATTTCCTGCCTTCTACTCCTCCTGGGTGAAATAGCTTCTTTTTGTTCTAGGGCTTTCAGGTGTGTCATTAAGTTGGTAATGTATGCTCTCTCCATTTTCTTTTTGGAGGCACTCAGGGCTATGAGTTTTCCTCTTAGCACTGCTTTCATTGTGTCCCATAGATTTGGGTATGTTGTGTTTTCATTTTCATTGTGTTCTAAAAAGTCTTTAATTTCTTTCTTTATTTCTTCCTTGACCAAGGTGTCATTGAGTAGAGTATTGTTCAATCTCCACGTGTTTGTGGGTTTTCTGTTGTTTCTGTTGCTATTGAAGACCACTTTTATTCCATAGTGATCAGATAGGAGGCATGGGATTAGTTCTATCTTTTTATATTTGTTGAGGTCTGTCTTGTGACCAATTATATGGTCGATTTTGGAGAAGGTACCATGAGGTGCTGAAAAAAAGGTATATTCTTTTGTTTTAGGATAGAATGTTCTATATATATCAGTTAAATCTAATTGGTCCAAAGCTTCAATTAGTTTCATTGTGTCCTTGTTTAGTTTCTGTTTTCCTGATCGGTCCATTGAGGAAAGTGCAGTGTTGAAGTCACCAACAATTATTGTGTTAGGTGCAATGTGTGCTTTGAGTTTTAATAAAGTTTCTTTTATGAAAGAGGGTGCCCTTGCATTTGGAGCATAGATGTTCAGGATTGAGAGTTCTTCTTGTTGTATTTTTCCTTTGACCAGCAAGAAGTGTCCCTCAGAGTCTCTTTTGATGACTTTGGGTTGAAAGTCAATTTTATCTGATATTAAAATGGCTACTCCAGCTTGTTTCCTGAGACCATTTGCTTGTAAAATTGTCTTCCAGCCTTTTACTCTAAGGTAGTGTTTGTCTTTGACCCTTAGGTGTGTTTCCTGTAAGCAGCAAAATGTAGGGTCCTGTTTACGTATCCAGTCAGTTAGTCTGTGTCTTTTTATTGGGGCATTGAGTCCATTGATGTTAAGAGATATTAAGGAATAGTGATTGTTACTTCCTATTATTTTTGACGTTATTTTTTAAATTTGATTGCTTAACTTATTTGGGTTTGATGAAAGGTTACTATCTTGCTTTTTTCAGGGTGGAGTTTCCCTCCTTGTATTGGTGTTGTCCTCCTATTATCCTTTTTAGGGCTGGGTTTGTGGATAGATATTGGGTGAACTTGGTTTTGTCGTGAAATATCTTAGTTTCTCCATCTATGGTGATTGAGAGTTTTGCTGGATATAGTAGTTTTGGTTGGCATTTGTGTTCTCTTAGAGTCTGCATGAGATCTGCCCAGGACCTTCTAGCCTTCATAGTCTCAGGTGAAAAGTCTGCTGTGATTCTGATAGGTCTTCCTTTATATGTTACTTGGCCTTTTTCTCTTACTGCCTTTAGTATTCTTTCTTTGTTTAGAACATTTGGTGTTTTGATTATTATGTGACGGGAAGTATTTCTGTTCTGGTCCAGTCTGTTTGGAGTTCTGTAGGCTTCTTGTATATTCATGGGCATCTCTCTCTTTAGGTTAGGGAAGTTTTCTTCCATAATTTTATTGAAGATATTTGCTGGCCCTTTAAGTTGTAAATCTTCACTCTCATCTATGCCTATAATCCTTAGGTTTGGTCTTCTCATTGTGTCCTGGATTTCCTGGATATTTTGGGTTACAAGCTTTTTGCACTTTGCATTTTCTTTAACTGTTGAGTCCATGGTTTCTATGGAATCTTCAGCATCTGAGATTCTTTCTTCTATCTCTTGTATTCTGTTGTTGATATTTGCATCTCTGTCCCCTGATTTCTTCCCAAGGCTTTCTATCTCCAAAGTTGTCTCCCTTTGAGTTTTCTTAGTTGTTTCTACTTCTGATTTTAGATCCTGTATGGTTTTGCTTAGCTCCTTCCCTTGCATGTTTGTGTTTTCCTGTAATTCTTTAAGAGATTTTTGTGTTTCCTCTTTCATGAGCTCAGCCTGTTGACCAAAGTTCTCCTGTATTTCTTTAAGAGATTTTTGTGTTTCGTCTTTCATGACCTCAGCCTGTTGAGCAAAGTTCTCCTGTATTTCTTTAAGTGTTTTTTGCATTTCCTCCTTGTTGGCTTTTGTATTCTCCTGGATTTCTTTCAATGATTTTTGTGTTTCCCTTGCAAGGGCTTCTAACTTTTGATCCATTTTCTCCTCAATGACCTTCATGTGTTCCTGTACCAGCATCATGACCAGTGATTTTAAATCCAAATCTTGTTTTACTGGTGTGATGGGGTATCCAGGACTTGCTGGTAGAGGAGAATTTGGTTCAGATGTTGCCATATTGCCTTGATTTCTGTTAGTGACGTTTCTGCGTTTGCCTTTTGCCATCTAGCTCTCACTGGTGTTACTTGGTCTTGTCAGTGCTGGACTCACCAGTGCAAGCTGCCCCTTCCCCGTTGGCCTCTGGTGCACAGCTTACACTCTGCACTGCCTATAGACAGGGTGCTGTTTTCCAGGCTGTTCAGATCCCAAAGCAGGCACCTGAAGGCTCCCGCTGGGGCCCGCAGGATTTATCGGAGCACACCGACTTTTCCCAGCTGGCCGCCCGGAAGCCCCCACTAGCCTCTTGAGGGACCTGGAGATGTGGCGGCCACCCAGGCTGATCTGAAGCGGAGAGATTTGAGCTGGGGGCTTCTGCCTGAGGCCTTGCCCCAGATTGTGTCTGTGGACCAGGTGGAACCCGTGTGCACCCCCAGGGAGCTCCGAAGGTGAATGTTGCTGTGACCTCCCCTGTGCTCCGCTCACTCCGCTGGGCAGCCGATTTCCCCAACCGGGCTGGCGCACACTAGGTTAGCCTTGTCGCCTGGGCCCTGAGTCCAGGCAAACGCCTGGGAGGCCAAGGTCCGAGCAAAGTTCCCCTAGGGCTATGTCTGTTATTTGGGTCCGCCAGGTGACCCGGATGGCGGGCGTGCGCATCCGCGCTCCGCGAAAGCACCGGGAGAGTCTGTTGTGCTAATAACCTCCTGGGCTGGTTGACACACAGATGGCCCACCAAGCCGCCCAGTTCTTGGGGTCAGTCCTGTGCCTTTTGGGGCCTAGACCCCCGTTTTGTTAGCCTCAGGCTACGCTTGTTAGCAGTCTCTGCCCTCCCGAGCACTCTGGCTCCTGTAGGCAAAATGGCGGCGCGTGCACCGGCCGGGGCAAAAAAAAAAAAACTCCTGGCTGGGTTGGCGCCCCGATGGCCACTCGAACAGCCCAGGGCCTGGGTGCAGGCCAACGCCCGTCTGGCTCAGACCCCTGCGGTGTTGGGCCTAGGATTATGTTTGTGTACCTCAGTCTGACTGATCTCTGGAGCCCGGGATCAAGATGGCGGTGAGTCTCTCCTGACTGGCGGGCAGCCGAGTTCTGAAGTGGCTTCCGTGCAGCGAAAGGCTCCGCAGAACCGCAGTTGCTTGCCGCCCGGCTGGTCAGCGAAGGTCAGTGGTCTTGGGCGCAGGGCCTAACTGGACCCTGTGTCGCCTTGGTTCCACTGCTGATGGCCCTTCAGCTGGAGCAGCCACTGCTACCGCCGCTGCCGCCGCCGCCGCCTTAGGCTTCCTTCGCTGTGGTTATTGATATAGACTCCTTCCAGGACTATGCCTCACCCCCTGCACCACCTGATGCAATCTGTGCTTCACAGCAGAACCCACAGGCAGGATTTTTATTATGATGAGACTATGCACTATTGGAACAGAATTTTCCTGTTTTAGTTGCAGCTCACCACCTGATAAATGCTAGATTGTGAGTCAAAATAATAAACAAGAGGTGTCGTAGTAGGCCGAAAAACTTTCCATTGTTTAATGTTAAATCTGTCATTTTAGGCATATTCTCCAGGGACAACAAAATCTGAATGCATGCCTGCATACTAAAGGTTTCTGGAAATGGTAGCATCTATCCATTTTCTTTGTAAATAAAAGCTTTCTGTAAACTGCTCACATAACCAGTTATTTGGCTTGAAATGGTCTCCCCATGAAAATGCCTCGTTTAATGTCAAAGCAGGGAATAGTGAAGCTTTGCTGGAGTCCCAGTGTCTAGCAGATATACTATAAATTTAATTTCATGGCAAAATGAAGTCTATTACAGAAAACCAGAAAGAACCACCTTCTCAGCAAGGCCATCTCTCTTTTTTTTATTGAGTCCTTTTTGTATAGCATTTCTAAGCTTTGTCTGCACCTGCCAATAAAAGGGGCTCTTTTGTTTGAGGACAATACTGACAAATTAACCAGCAAACATATTTCCAATGGTATTTGGGGATGGAAGTTCAAGGGAGGGTCATAGCTGCTCCCAGTAGCACAAGAGCTCAGTCTTGATAATGGTTTGTACTCTAGTAAACATGAACAATCTTGGTGAGCTCATTTTCTTCTTGACAAAAAAATTTTTAAGGATTTCTATCAATGCACTCTCTCTGTAACTGGATGAATAAGAAAACATCTCATTAGACATTATAGCATTGATAGCTAGGAATTCCATTTAAATATATAACTTTTCGTGAATCAATTCTCCATTGATATAAAGTGCTGATCACACCTAAACAATAAATAGCATCCCTGTAATAAAGAACCAATGATACCTTGAACAAATACCCATAAATTTACTTTAAAAATATTTATTAAATGAATGTTTTGCCTGCATGTATTTATAGGTACTGTGTGTGTTGGTGTCTTTGAGGGGTAAGGGGGGTATCAGGTCTCCTGGAACTGAAGTTATGAATGATTGTAAGCTACCATAAATGTAGTGGCAAACAAACTTCGGGCCTTTGCAGGAGCTATGAACATACTTAACTGAGTAGCCATATATTCTCCAGGCTCATTCATTAACTTTAAAACAGTATAGTAGACACAGGTCCCGCCAGGAGAGCGCTGGTCTCCCATGAGTGCTCTCATTCCCAAGCTCATAGGTGACATCTTCATTTTCTCTCCAATAACTGTCTAAAGCAAGACTGGCCAGGAGCACACAGGGCACAGGAACAGTGTAGCATCTGGGACATAATCCTTTCAATCTTCATCTTCACCCAGGTGTCAGACCATGAGAGGAAGTCTATGTTCTGGATGAGCTAGGTTTAAACCCTGTCGACGAAGTGGATTTAATACTTAAGGGAGAGAAGATTTGTTTGCCCATGCTCCCAGACACTAGGCTCCTGAAACCATGAGGCTCTCAACTCCGTAGTTCTGTGGTCTTCAGTGTCATAGGGCAATGCCCCAAGGCCCTGGAATTCTGGCTGGACTCCATGCCCATTACCTGACTACAGCCAGGTATGTCCTGCCCCACAGTTACCTGGCAGTAGCCAGGCATTCTGGACCATTATAAAAGGGACTGCTTCGCCCCTCCTCTGTCTGTCTGTCTGTCTGTCTGTCTGTCTGTCTGTTTTTCTCTCTCTGTCTCTCTCTCTGTCTGTTTCTCTCTCATTCTCATTCTCTTACTCTATCCCTTGCCTTTTGCCTCCCTACCTCCCCCCTTTCTCCCCATTCCCTTCCCCACCTCTCCCCACGTGGCCACGGCCAGGCCAGCTTTTACTTCCCTACCTCTTCTCTTTTCCCCAACACTTCTACAATAAAGCTGTAAAACCATGGACTGCCTCCTTCTATGCAAACCCACCATTCTGGAGCAATGAAACAGGCCCAGACCCAGGATCTGGGGGGTATTCCACAGCACTCTGTACACAGATCCTGCCAGAAGAAAGCTAGTAGGCCCATAGGTAGGACAAGCTCCATCCAGAGACAGCAAGACCAACCAACACCAGTGATAACCAGATGGCAAAATGCAAGCATAAGAACCTTACCAACAGAAACCAAGGTTACTTGACATTATCAGAATCCAGTTTTGCCATCGCAGCAAGTCCTGGATACCCCAACACACAAGAAAAGCAAGATTTGGATTTAAAAATCACATCTCACAATGCTGATAGAGGACTTTAAGAAGGACATTAAATAACTCCCTTTAGGAAATACAGGAGAACACAGGTAAAGGAGGTAGAAAACCTTAAAAAGGAAACAAAAAATTCCTTAAAGAATTATAGAAAAAGACAACCAAAGAGGTGAAGAAATTGAAAACAAAAACAAAAACAAAACAAATGAACAAACAAAAATCAAATCCACGATCTAAAACGGGAAGTAGAAACAATAAAGAAATCACAAAGGGAGACAATTCTGGAGACAGAAAATCTAGGAAAGAGATCAGAAGTCATAGGTACAAGCATCACCAACGGAATACAAGAGATATAAGAGAAAATCTCAGGTGCAGGAGTTACCTTAGGAAATGTTGACACAACGGTCAAAGAAAATGCAAAAGGCAAAAGGGTCCTAACCCAAAACATCCAGGAAATCCAGGACACAATGAGAAGACCAACCTAAGGATAAGAGGCATTCAAGACAATGAAGATTCCCAACTTAAAGAGCCAGTAAAGGTCTTCAACAAAATTATAGAAGAAAATTTCCCTAAGATAAAGAAAGAGATGCCCTTTGAAGATACAAGAATCCTACAGAACTTCAAATAGATTGGACCAGAAAAGAAATTCCTCCTGTCACATATTAATCACAACACCAAATGCACAAAACAGAGAATGAATATTAAAAACAGTAAAGAAAACAAGGTCAAGTAACATTTAAAGGCAGACCTATCAGAATGATACCTGGCTTCTTGCTGGATACTATAAAAGCCAAAAGATCTGGGGCAGTTGTCATACAGACCCTAAGAGAACACAAATGTCAGCCAAGGCTACTATACCCAGCAAAACTCTCAATTATCACAGATGGAGAAACCCAGATATTCCATGACAAAAAATATACAAATCCAGCATTTCAGAGGATAATACATGAGAACCTACAACACAAGGAGGGAAACTACACCATAGAAAAAGCAAGAAAATAATCTTTTAACAAACTGAAAAGAAGAGAGCTGCATAAACATAATTGTACCTCTAACAAACAAAATAACAGGAAGCAACAATCATTTTTCCTTAAAACTCTTAATATCAATGGACTCAGTTCCCCCAATAAAAAAAACATACACTGGATATATAAATAGGGCCCAACATTTGGCTGCATACATTAAACACACCTGAGTGACAAAGACAGACATTACCTCAGAGTAATGGCTGGAGAATAACTTTCCAAGCAAATGGTTCCAAGAAACAAGCTGGAGTAACTATGGTAATATAGAATAAAATCAGCATTCAAACTGAAGTTATAAAACAAGATAAGGAAAGAAATGTCATACTCATCAAAAGTGAAATCTACCAAGAAGAACTCTCAATTCTGAACTTCTATGCTCCAAATGCGAAAGCACACATTGCACCTCACACAATAATAGTGGGAGACTTGGAAGCAGAAACTAAACAGAGACACAATGAAACTAACTGAAGTTCTGTACCAACTGGATTTAACTGATATCTATAAGACATTTTATCCTAAAATGAAAGAATATACCTTCTTATCAGCACCTCATAGTACCTTCTTCAAAACTGACCATATGATCTGTCACAAAACAGGCTTCAACAAGTACAAGAAGACTGAAATAATCCCATGCATTCTATCAGATTGCCATGGAGTAAGGGTGAAAATGAAGGTACAACATATCCAAATTTATGGGGCACAATGAAAGCAGTGCCAAGAGGAAAATTCATAACTCTGACTGAAACTGCGTGGAGCATAAACTAGTGGTTTGACAGCCCATCTGAAGGCTCTAGTCAATAAGAAGCAAATACACCCAAGAGGAGTAGACTGCAGAAATTAATCAAACTTAGAACTGAAATCAACCAAGTAGAAATAAAAAGAACTATAGAAAGAATCAATCAAACCAAGAGCTACTTCTTTGAGGAAATCAACAAGATATATGAACACTTAACCAGACTACGGAGACAGGACAGAGACATTATCAAAATCAACTAAATTAGAAATGAAAGGGGAGACATAACAGAAACTGAGGATATCATCAAAAATCATCACATCTTACTACAAAAGCCAATACCCAACCAAACTAGAAAATCTGGATGAAACAGACAATTTTCTAGACAGGTATCAGGTAGCAAAGTTAAATCAGGATCAGACAAACCATGTAAACAGTTCCATAAACCCTAAAGAAATAGAAGCAGTTATTAATGGTCTCCCAACCAAAAAAAAAAGCCCAGACCAGATGGGTTTAGTACAGAATTCTATCAAACCTTCATAGAAGACCTAATACCAATACTCTTCCAACTATTCTACAAAATAGAAACAGAAGGAACACTACCCAATTTGTTCTATGAAGCCACAATTATTCTGATACCAAAACCATACAAATGCCCAACAAAGAAAGAGAACTTCAGACTAATTTCCCATATGAATAGCATTGCAAAAATACTCAATAAAATTCTTGCAAACTGAATCCAAGAACACATCAAAATGAGTATCCATCATGAGCAAGTAGGCTTTATCTCAGGAATGGTTCAATATACAGAAATCCATCAATGTAATCCACTAATATAAACAAATTCAAAGAAAAAATGATCATTTCATTGGATGCTGAGAAAAAGCATATGACAAAATCCAACACCACTTCATGATAAAAGTTTTGGAAAGATCAGGAATACAAGGCCCATACCTAGACATAGTAAAAGCACAGCAAACCCATAGCCAACATCAAACTAAATGGAGAAAAACTTAAAGCAATGCCACTGAAATTAGGGACTAGACAATGCTGCCCAGTCTTTTCCTACCTGTTCAATTTAGTACTAGAAGTCCTAGCCAGAGCAATTAGACAACAAAAGGAGGTCAAAGGGCTTCAAATTTGAAAGGAAGATGTGAAAATATCACTATTTTCAGTTGATTTGATAGTATACTTAAGTGTACCCAATAATTCCACCAGAGAACTCCTATAGTGGACAAACAACTTCAGCCAAGTGGCTGTATATAAAATTAACTCAAACTAATCAGTGGCCTTCCTCTAATCAAAGGATGAACAGGCTGAGAAGAGATTAGGGAAACAACACCCTTCACAATAGTGACAAATAATATAAAATACCTTGGTGTAACTAACGAAGCAAGTGAAAGATCTGTATGACAAGAACTTCAATTCTCTGAAGAAAGAAATCAAAGAAGATCTCAGAAGGTGGAAAGATCTCCCATGCTCATGAATTGGCAGGATTAATAAAATAAAAATAGCCATCTTGCCGAAAGCATTCTACATATTTAATGTGATCCCCATCAAAATTCCAACTCAACTCTCTATAGAGTTAGAAAAAGTAATTTGCAAATTCATCTGGAAGAACAAAATTCTCAAGATGGTAAAAATTATTCTCAACAATAAAAGATCTTCTGGTGGAATCACTACCTCTGGCCTCAAGCTGTACTTACAGAACAATTGTGATAAAAACTGCATGGCATTGGTACAGTGTCTATTCCATTGACAGATCAATGGCATAGAACTGAGGCCCTAGAAGTGAACCCACATACCTATGGTCACTTGATCTTTGACAAAGGAGCTAAAACCATGCAGTGGAAAAAAAGACAGCATTTTCAACCAATGGTATTGGTTCAACTGGTGATTAGCATGTAGAAGAATGAGTATCCATCTATTCTTTTTTTTTTTTTTTTTTTTTTTTTTTTTAGGTATTAACTTTTTTTTTTTATTTGATATAATTTATTTACATTTCAAATGATTTCCCCTTTTCTAGCCCCCCCCCACTCCCCGAAAGTCCCATAAGCCCCCTTCTCTTCCCCTGTCCTCCCTCCCACCCCTTCCCAGTTCCCCGTTCTGGTTTTGCCAAATACTGTTTCACTGAGTCTTTCCAGAACCAGGGACCACTCCTGCTTTCTTCTTGTATCTCATTTGATGTGTGGATTATGTTTTGGGTATTCCAGTTTTCTAGGTTAATAACCACTTATTAGTGAGTGCATACCATGATTCACCTTTTGAGTCTGGGTTACCTCACTTAGTATGATGTTCTCTAGCTCCATCCATTTGCCTAAGAATTTCATGAATTCATTGTTTCTAATGGCTGAATAGTACTCCATTGTGTAGATATACCACATTTTTTGTATCCACTCTTCTGTTGAGGGATACCTGGGTTCTTTCCAGCATCTGGCAATTATAAATAGGGCTGCTATGAACATAGTAGAGCATGTATCCTTATTACATGGTGGGGAATCCTCTGGGTATATGCCCAGGAGTGGTATAGCAGGATCTTCTGGAAGTGAGGTGCCCAGTTTTCGGAGGAACCGCCAGACTGCTTTCCAGAGTGGTTGTACCAATTTGCAACCCCACCAGCAGTGGAGGAGTGTTCCTCTTTCTCCGCACCCTCTCCAACACCTGCTGTCTCCTGAATTTTTAATCTTAGCCATTCTGACTGGTGTAAGATGAAATCTTAGGGTTGTTTTGATTTGCATTTCCCTAATGACTAATGAAGTGGAGCATTTTTTAAGATGCTTCTCCGCCATCCGAAGTTCTTCAGGTGAGAATTCTTTGTTTAACTCTGTACCCCATTTTTTAATAGGGTTGTTCGG
Source organism: Apodemus sylvaticus (assembly GCF_947179515.1). Classification (NCBI taxonomy): domain Eukaryota; kingdom Metazoa; phylum Chordata; class Mammalia; order Rodentia; family Muridae; genus Apodemus; species Apodemus sylvaticus. The sequence continues at coordinate 152,056,046 of NC_067475.1, forward strand.
TTTTCTGGAGTCTAACTTCTTGAGTTCTTTATATATATTGGATATTAGCCCTCTATCTGATGTAGGATTGGTGAAGATCTTTTCCCAATTTGTTGGTTGCCGATCTGTCCTCTTGACGGTGTCCTTTGCCTTACAGAAACTCTGTAACCTTATGAGGTCCCATTTGTCAATTCTTGCTCTTAGAGCATACGCTATTGGTGTTCTGTTCAGAAACTTTCTCCCTGTACCGATGTCCTCAAGGGTCTTCCCCAGTTTCTTTTCTATTAGCTTCAGAGTGTCTGGCTTTATGTGGAGGTCCTTGATCCATTTGGATTTGAGCTTAGTACAAGGAGACAAGGATGGATCAATTCGCATTCTTCTGCATGCTGACCTCCAGTTGAACCAGCACCATTTGTTGAAAAGGCTATCTTTTTTCCATTGGATGTTTTCAGCCTCTTTGTCGAGGATCAAGTGGCCATAGGTGTGTGGGTTCATTTCTGGATCTTCAATCCTGTTCCATTGATCCTCCTGCCTGTCACTGTACCAATACCATGCAGTTTTTAACACTATTGCTCTGTAGTATTGCTTGAGGTCAGGGATACTGATTCCCCCAGATTTTCTTTTGTTGCTGAGAATAGTTTTAGCTATCCTGGGTTTTTTGTTGTTCCAGATGAATTTGATAATTGCTCTTTCTAACTCTGTGAAGAATTGAGTTGGGATTTTGATGGGTATTGCATTGAATCTGTATAGTGCTTTAGGCAAAATGGCCATTTTAACTATATTGATTCTACCGATCCATGAGCATGGGAGGTTTTCCCATTTTTTGAGGTCTTCTTCCATTTCCTTCTTCAGAGTCTTGAAGTTCTTGCCATACAGATCTTTCGCATGTTTGGTAAGAGTCACCCCAAGATACTTTATACTGTTTGTGGCTATTGTGAAGGGGGTCATTTCCCTAATTTCTTTCTCAGCCTGCTTATCCTTTGAGTATAGGAAGGCCACTGATTTGCTTGAGTTGATTTTGTAACCTGCCACTTTGCTGAAGTTGTTTATCAGCTGTAGGAGCTCTCTAGTGGAGTTCTTTGGGTCACTTAGGTAGACGATCATGTCGTCTGCAAATAATGATAGTTTGACTTCCTCCTTTCCAATTTGTATCCCTTTGACCTCCTTAAGTTGTCGAATTGCCCGAGCTAGTACCTCAAGTACAATATTGAAAAGATAAGGAGAAAGGGGGCAGCCTTGTCTGGTCCCTGATTTCAGTGGGATTGCTTCAAGTTTCTCTCCGTTTAGTTTGATGCTGGCTACCGGTTTGCTGTATATTGCTTTTACTATGTTTAGGTATGGGCCTTGAATTCCTGTTCTCTCCAAGACTTTAAGCATGAAAGGATGCTGAATTTTGTCAAATGCTTTTTCAGCATCCAATGAAATGACCATGTGGTTTTGTTCTTTGAGTTTGTTTATGTAGTGGATTGTATTGATGGATTTCCGTATATTGAACCAACCCTGCATTCCCGGGATAAAGCCTACTTGATCATGGTGGATGATCGTTTTGATGTGTTCTTGGATTCGGTTGGCAAGAATTTTGTTGAGTATTTTTGCATCGATGTTCATAAGGGAAATTGGTCTGAAGTTCTCTTTCTTTGTTGGATCTTTGTGTGGCTTTGGTATCAGCGTAATTGTGGCTTCGTAGAAGGAATTGGGTAGTGTTCCTTCTGTTTCTATTTTGTGGAATAGTTTGAAGAGTATTGGTGTTAACTCTTCTTTGAAGGTCTGGTAGAATTCTGCACTGAAACCATCTGGTCCTGTGCTTTTTTTGGTTGGAAGACTTTCTATGACTCCTTCTATTTCTTTAGGCTTTATGGGACTGTTTAGATGGTCTAGTTGGTCCTGATTTAATTTTGGTATTTGGTATCTGTCAAGGAAATTGTCCATTTCCTCCAGATTCTCCAGTTGTGTTGAGTACAGGCTCTTGTAGTAGGATCTGATGATTTTTTGGATTTCCTCAGTTTCCGTTGTTATGTCTCCCTTTTCATTTCTAAGTTTGTTAATTTGGATACTTTCTCTGTGCCCTTTGGTCAGTCTGGCTAAGGGTTTATCTATCTTGTTGATTTTCTCAAAGAACCAGCTCCTAGTTTTGTTGATTTTTTGTATGGTTCTCTTTGTTTCTACTTGATTGATTTCGGCCCTGAGTTTGATGATTTCCTGCCTTCTACTCCTCCTGGGTGAAATAGCTTCTTTTTGTTCTAGGGCTTTCAGGTGTGTCATTAAGTTGGTAATGTATGCTCTCTCCATTTTCTTTTTGGAGGCACTCAGGGCTATGAGTTTTCCTCTTAGCACTGCTTTCATTGTGTCCCATAGATTTGGGTATGTTGTGTTTTCATTTTCATTGTGTTCTAAAAAGTCTTTAATTTCTTTCTTTATTTCTTCCTTGACCAAGGTGTCATTGAGTAGAGTATTGTTCAATCTCCACGTGTTTGTGGGTTTTCTGTTGTTTCTGTTGCTATTGAAGACCACTTTTATTCCATAGTGATCAGATAGGAGGCATGGGATTAGTTCTATCTTTTTATATTTGTTGAGGTCTGTCTTGTGACCAATTATATGGTCGATTTTGGAGAAGGTACCATGAGGTGCTGAAAAAAAGGTATATTCTTTTGTTTTAGGATAGAATGTTCTATATATATCAGTTAAATCTAATTGGTCCAAAGCTTCAATTAGTTTCATTGTGTCCTTGTTTAGTTTCTGTTTTCCTGATCGGTCCATTGAGGAAAGTGCAGTGTTGAAGTCACCCACAATTATTGTGTTAGGTGCAATGTGTGCTTTGAGTTTTAATAAAGTTTCTTTTATGAAAGAGGGTGCCCTTGCATTTGGAGCATAGATGTTCAGGATTGAGAGTTCTTCTTGTTGTATTTTTCCTTTGACCAGCAAGAAGTGTCCCTCAGAGTCTCTTTTGATGACTTTGGGTTGAAAGTCAATTTTATCTGATATTAAAATAGCTACTCCAGCTTGTTTCCTGAGACCATTTGCTTGTAAAATTGTCTTCCAGCCTTTTACTCTAAGGTAGTGTTTGTCTTTGACCCTGAGGTGTGTTTCCTGTAAGCAGCAAAATGTAGGGTCCTGTTTACGTATCCAGTCAGTTAGTCTGTGTCTTTTTATTGGGGCATTGAGTCCATTGATGTTAAGAGATATTAAGGAATAGTGATTGTTACTTCCTATCATTTTTGACGTTATTTTTTAAATTTGATTGCTTAACTTATTTGGGTTTGATGAAAGGTTACTATCTTGCTTTTTTCAGGGTGGAGTTTCCCTCCTTGTATTGGTGTTGTCCTCCTATTATCCTTTTTAGGGCTGGGTTTGTGGATAGATATTGGGTGAACTTGGTTTTGTCGTGAAATATCTTAGTTTCTCCATCTATGGTGATTGAGAGTTTTGCTGGATATAGTAGTTTTGGTTGGCATTTGTGTTCTCTTAGAGTCTGCATGAGATCTGCCCAGGACCTTCTAGCCTTCATAGTCTCAGGTGAAAAGTCTGCTGTGATTCTGATAGGTCTTCCTTTATATGTTACTTGGCCTTTTTCTCTTACTGCCTTTAGTATTCTTTCTTTGTTTAGAACATTTGGTGTTTTGATTATTATGTGACGGGAAGTATTTCTGTTCTGGTCCAGTCTGTTTGGAGTTCTGTAGGCTTCTTGTATATTCATGGGCATCTCTCTCTTTAGGTTAGGGAAGTTTTCTTCCATAATTTTATTGAAGATATTTGCTGGCCCTTTAAGTTGTAAATCTTCACTCTCATCTATGCCTATAATCCTTAGGTTTGGTCTTCTCATTGTGTCCTGGATTTCCTGGATATTTTGGGTTACAAGCTTTTTGCACTTTGCATTTTCTTTAACTGTTGAGTCCATGGTTTCTATGGAATCTTCAGCATCTGAGATTCTTTCTTCTATCTCTTGTATTCTGTTGTTGATATTTGCATCTCTGTCCCCTGATTTCTTCCCAAGGCTTTCTATCTCCAAAGTTGTCTCCCTTTGAGTTTTCTTAGTTGTTTCTACTTCTGATTTTAGATCCTGGATGGTTTTGCTTAGCTCCTTCCCTTGCATGTTTGTGTTTTCCTGTAATTCTTTAAGAGATTTTTGTGTTTCCTCTTTCATGAGCTCAGCCTGTTGACCAAAGTTCTCCTGTATTTCTTTAAGAGATTTTTGTGTTTCGTCTTTCATGACCTCAGCCTGTTGAGCAAAGTTCTCCTGTATTTCTTTAAGTGTTTTTTGCATTTCCTCCTTGTTGGCTTTTGTATTCTCCTGGATTTCTTTCAATGATTTTTGTGTTTCCCTTGCAAGGGCTTCTAACTTTTGATCCATTTTCTCCTCAATGTCCTTCATGTGTTCCTGTACCAGCATCATGACCAGTGATTTTAAATCCAAATCTTGTTTTACTGGTGTGATGGGGTATCCAGGACTTGCTGGTAGAGGAGAATTTGGTTCAGATGTTGCCATATTGCCTTGATTTCTGTTAGTGACGTTTCTGCGTTTGCCTTTTGCCATCTAGCTCTCACTGGTGTTACTTGGTCTTGTCAGTGCTGGACTCACCAGTGCAAGCTGCCCCTTCCCCGTTGGCCTCTGGTGCACAGCTTACACTCTGCACTGCCTATAGACAGGGTGCTGTTGTCCAGGCTGTTCAGATCCCAAAGCAGGCACCTGAAGGCTCCCGCTGGGGCCCGCAGGATTTATTGGAGCACACCGACTTCTCCCAGCTGGCCGCCCGGAAGCCCCCACTAGCCTCTTGAGGGACCTGGAGATGTGGCGGCCACCCAGGCTGATCTGAAGCGGAGAGAGTTGAGCTGGGGGCTTCTGCCTGAGGCCTTGCCCCAGATTGTGTCTGTGGACCAGGTGGAACCCGTGTGCACCCCCAGGGAGCTCCGAAGGTGAATGTTGCTGTGACCTCCCCTGTGCTCCGCTCACTCCGCTGGGCAGCCGATTTCCCCAACCGGGCTGGCGCACACTAGGTTAGCCTTGTCGCCTGGGCCCTGAGTCCAGGCAAACGCCTGGGAGGCCAAGGTCTGAGCAAAGTTCCCCTAGGGCTATGTCTGTTATTTGGGTCCGCCAGGTGACCCGGATGGCGGGCGTGCGCGTCTGCGCTCCGCGAAAGCACCGGGAGAGTCTGTTGTGCTAATAACCTCCTGGGCTGGTTGACACACAGATGGCCCACCAAGCCGCCCAGTTCTTGGGGTCAGTCCTGTGCCTTTTGGGGCCTAGACCCCCGTTTTGTTAGCCTCAGGCTACGCTTGTTAGCAGTCTCTGCCCTCCCGAGCACTCTGGCTCCTGTAGGCAAAATGGCGGCGCGTGCACCGGCCGGGGCAAAAAAAAAAACTCCTGGCTGGGTTGGCGCCCCGATGGCCACTCGAACAGCCCAGGGCCTGGGTGCAGGCCAACGCCCGTCTGGCTCAGACCCCTGCGGTGTTGGGCCTAGGATTATGTTTGTGTACCTCAGTCTGACCGATCTCTGGAGCCCGGGATCAAGATGGCGGTGAGTCTCTCCTGACTGGCGGGCAGCCGAGTTCTGAAGTGGCTTCCGTGCAGCGAAAGGCTCCGCAGAACCGCAGTTGCTTGCCGCCCGGCTGGTCAGCGAAGGTCAGTGGTCGTGGGCGCAGGGCCTAACTGGACCCTGTGTCGCCTTGGTTCCACTGCTGATGGCCCTTCAGCTGGAGCAGCCACTGCTACCGCCCTATTCTTATCTCCTTCTACAAAGCTCAAGTCCAAGTTGTTCAAGGACCTCCACATAAAACCAGATACACTGAAGCTAATAGAAAAGAAAGTGGGGACGAGACTTGAGTACATGGGCACAGGGGAAAATTTCCTTAATAGAACACCAATGGCTTATGCTCTAAGATCAAGAATTGAGAAATAGGACCTCAAAAATTTAAAGACTTCTGTAAGGCAAAGGACATTGTCAATAGGCCAAAGTGGAAACCAACAAATTGTGAAATGATCTTTACCAACCCTACATATGACAGAGGAACCCTACATATGACAATATTCAATATCTACAAAGAACTCAAGAAGTTAGTCTTCAGAGAAACAAGTAACCTTATTAAAAATATGTTTTCAGAGCTAAACAAAGAATTCTTAACTGAGGAATACTGAATGCCTTAGAAGCACCTAAAGAAATGTTCAATATCCTTAATCATCAGGGAATTGCAAATCAAAACAACCCTGAGATTTCAGTCATTCTCACCAGTGAGAATGTCTAAGATTGAAAACTCAGGGGACAACAGATGCTGACAAAGATGTGGAGACAGAAGAACACTCCTCTATTGCTAGTGAGATTGTAACCTGGTCAAACCATTCTGGAAATCAGTTTAGCAGTTCCTCAAAAAATTGGACATAGCACTACCTGAAGACCCAGCTGTACCACTCATGGACATATACTCAGAATATGGTCCAAAGGGTAATAAGAACACATGCTCCACTATGTTCATGGCAGCCTTATTTATAATAGCCAGAAGTTGGAAATAACCCAGATGCCCCTCAAAAGAGAAATGGATACAGAAAATGTGGCACATTTATACAACAGAATACTACCCAGCTATCAAAAATGATGAATTAATGAAATTCTTAGGTAAATGTATGAAACTAGAAAATATCATTCTGTGTGAGGTAACCCAATCCCAAAAGAACATACATCGTATGCACTCACTGATAAGTGGATATTTGCCCAGAAGTTTAAATACTCAAGATACAATTCACAGACCACATGAAGCTCAAGAAGAAGGAAGACCATAGTGTGGATACTTTGGTCCTTCTTATAAGGTGGATCAAAATACCTATGGGGAAGATACAAAGTGTAGATCAGAGACTGAAAGAAAGGCTATCCATAAACTTCCCCACCTGGGATCCATCCCACATACAGTTATCAAACCTAGACACTATTATGGATGCCAACAATGGCTTGTTGACAGGTGTCTGACATTGCTCTCTCCTGAGAGGCTCTGACAGTGCCTGATAAATACAGAAATTGATGATCACAGCCAACCAGGGGGACTGAGGACAAGGTTCCCAATGGAGGAGCTAAAGAAAGGAGCAAGGAGCTGAAGGGGTTTGCAGCCTCATAGGAGGAATATCAATATAAACCAACCAGTATCCCCAGAGTTCCCAAGTAGTAAACCACCAACTAAAGAGTATACCTGGAGAGACCCATGTCTCCAGCAGTGCATGTAGCAGAGGATGGTCTTGTTGGACATCAGTGAGGGTAGAGGCCCCTGATCCTGTGAAGGTTTGATGTCCCAGTGTCAGAGGTGGCTGGGACAGGGAAGCAAGAATGGATGGGTTGGTGAGCAGGAGGCAAAGGGATGGGATGGGGGGGGGGGGGTTGGAGTGGAAAAGAGGAATGGGGATAACATTTGAAATTCAAATAAAGAAAACATCTACTAAAATAAGTATAAAAACAGTATAGCAATGATAATCTCAATTAATATTGTATTTCCAAATGTTTGCCAAGTATGGGTAGATGCCTTATCAAGAATAGTCTGGTCTTTACAACAGCTATGCAACATGCCCAAAATGGTGCAATTAATATTGGTTCCCACATATTTCCTTCTCTAATGTCTATAATTAGTTACTGTGCCCACACACACTATCTCACACACACACAAACACACACACACACACACACACACACACACACACACGTCTCACTTGTTAGAATTAATTAATGAATTTTTACAATGACTTACAGGCTATGGTCCAGAAAATCTAAAAATGTTTGGCTGTAAAGTGAAATTTAAAGTTGCTCAGTTCACAAGCCTGGTAGTCTCAGCTGGTCTTCGGCAGGAGATGGACTCCTGAAGCAGACTCTAATGTTAAATCAAGCAATGGCATTGCTAGCAAAGCCGGAGACAACAAAGAGAAAAAGATTCCTTCTTTCATGTCCTTATGTAGGCTTCCAGCAGAAGGTATGGCCTAGATTAAAGATGAGTCATCCTCCTTCAAGTCCCAGATTAAAGAAGTGTGTCTTCATCCGGATTAGAAGTGGATCTTCCTACTTCAAAATAAGTAAAAAACCCTCATTTGCATCCCATTCCATTTTTGGACTTTAGGTATTTCTGGATGTAATCACACTGACAATCAAGAAAACCCACCATACTGCTCCAGACTTTCTCTATACTTTCCCAGAAAAGGTTCAACTCTAGATATGATTGTACTTCTTTTAAACAAAATATAAAATGGTGGATAAATCTTATATTGAGAAGTAAATTGTATGAGTAAAATTTGAATGATTCAGTCTCTTATCATTATTTTGAGAACATAGTTGGATAGCTGAAAATGTTGGATTGTCCTTTATGAAGAAGCATACTCATTAACTGTACCTGATAAGATATGATTTCCTATCACCGTGTAAGGAAATGTTTTAAGAGGCATTTCTCTGGATACAATGTATGTCGGCAATGTTCAATGCAAGTATTATAGGGTGTCCACTAATTTTTAAATACAATCCCTCTGAAACTTTCCAGAACATAGGGATTTCCATAGTTTGGATCAAATGGATCCCCAAAGGTGTATATGAGAGTCTTAGTCCTTAATGTGAGGCAATTGAGCTGTAGGGAAACTTAAAATATCTATCTCTCAAGAATGTTTTTGATCAGCTGGTAGGTGATAGCACATGCCTTTAATCCTAGCACTTAATAGATGGGTGGTTAGAGGCATGGGTATCTGAGTTCAAGGCCAGCCTGGTATATAGGGAGTTCCAAGACAGCCAAGGATACATAGAGAAACCCTGTATCAAACAAACAAACCAACAAATAAACAAATAAATAAATGTTTTAGATCATTTGGAGGTATCCTCTGAAGGGAGATAATGAAACATTATCCCCTTCTTCTTTCTCTATTTTTCTTCTCAAAGATGAGGTAAAATATTTGGTTCTATAAATTCCAGAACTATGAAAAGAAAAAGAGCAACGGTTAGAAAAACAGTTTAGAAAATCATTCTCTCTGTAATTTAATTATATTAAGTATTTATTGTAGTGAAATGTCTCTAACAGAGTAATGTTTTCCAAACAGTGCATGCACATGTCCATAGGATGGAGTTGCTAACACAGTTAAATTCTGTGTTGCTAACACAAAATTCTGATTTATGAAATTAGCCACAACCTAAGAGAAGCCATCAAACACACACACACACACACACACACACACACACACACACACACACACACAAAATCCCATTGCTTATTAGAATTTGATGATTGGAAATAGGACTTAAGAATATAGTTTAAGTAATTTGATAGCTCTAATTTTTAGTGTAACAGATTATTTGAAATTAAACTGCCTAAAACAATAAAGTAATACATGTTTCACCTGATAAGAAGTGGACTGTGCCTCAGCTGCTTACTAAAGGCACAAGGGCTTATGCTCTTATAATCCTTCTAGTACTATCTCTGTAAGAGTAATGCCATCAGTCACAGTAATCCAAGTGGATAAAGTAAATCTAATTCTCATTCTTACAGTTCAGCTGAAAACTTTGTAGTCTACTTTAGAGCTCAATCCTCTCTACTCTGGAGCTTTCCTTATAGGTCTGTTGGCCAGAGTAGGCCACTTGCGTCAGTCTCCTGTAGTGAAGGAAACAAAGCAGGATCTTCCATTCGAAAGGCCAGCTCCACAGCAAAGTAAACAATAAAAGAACGACTATGTTTCCTACGTGTGTGTATTTAGTGTTTCTATTTAATTGCTACTTTGCTATGGCCACTTACAGGATATATATTGACTAATACATCTTTGTTTAGTAATTTTAAATTAGATGGAATGCTGAAGCACTTTAAAGAATCTGTAAGTACAGATTCATGAGATAAAATAGCTGCATTATAGAAGATAATTAAAAAGTTCTTGCTAATTAGATTATTTCAATCAAAGACATTCAAACATGACCATAGACCATAATTTGAAGGGAGGCAATTACTTATAGAATAAAGACAAATGGGCGAGCTACTGGACTTTCAAATGCTTTTTCTTGCTTTGTCCATTATCTTTCCCTGTAACCTAAATTTTATATTCAAAAGCTACTCCTTACTTAAAAACTCATGAAAATTCAGAAGACTCTTGAATTCTAATTCCAATGCTAAAAGTTAAATGAGGCAAGGAGACTGTTCACAGGTTCTTCCAGAGATATCACTAGTTTATTTGCTGATTGTTTCTCTTTAGCTAAGCTTGGAAAACAGCATAGATAGGTGGAAAATGTGAATATTACATGGTAGATCCCAGCTTGTTGGTTTTCTTTGTTCACAGCCTTGTAACCTTCACTTTCCATTATGTGTAGTTAAGGCAGAAGAGAAATAGGTAATTCAGTGAGGATAAAATATAATTGTAACCTGTGAATGATCAGCATTACATGCTATTCTTCTGGATGTGTGGCATTGTCATAGATTTAATACAATGAGGTTAGCTATTCAGGGTGTGGCATCTCAAAGATCAATGGCTCCTGAAGACCACTGACACACTTTCAAGTATCAAATGAGGTTCCTTAGAAAGAAGGAAGCACATTTGACAGGAAATAAATGCAGAATAATGTTGTTCCTTAGAGTATGGGTGAAGTAAAACTATTAAAGAAAATCTATGAATCTAGATATCATTTATAGAATGTATTCTTATGCCGAATAATGTACCTTGTTGAAACAAGTCATATGTCTACTCTCTGGGTCTATAATTTAGTTGTATTATCAACATTTAGAATAATATTGATAAAATTCTGGACAGAAGCAGCTTATGGGAGGAAATACTTATTTTGCTTCGTGGTTTCAGTTTAATATGTTGGGAGAAATTCATGGCAGAGTTTATGGTGGCCAGAGCATGTAGAAAAACTTCATAAATCTTGTTCTATAAGGAAGCAGAGGACAGAGACAGGCCATATCCTCAAAAATCTATCTTCTGAAATTCTCTTCTGAGAAACAGTGTCTACTACCTCACACAGTAGGATTACCAGCTGGGAACATGACACCATAGAGGACTTTTCTGACATAAACAAAATATCATTGGAGACTTTAGATATGCATGGGCAGACATTATAAAAGCAGGTACTATAAAATAGTCAGTGAACCCAAATTATTGAGATCCTCTTATGTTTCAAAGCTAGGACTGAAAATTGACCTTTAGATTTAGCAGCAAAGAGACCACTCTGATCATCCTATGGACTATTTTGTCAAGATGGTAGAAGAGAATGAAAGTCACTGGTTGCAGAGAAACCTAAAGGCTAGTAATCAAACAATTGAATATATACATTTGAGAATATTTATTGTAAAGAACAGATCCTAGAAGATTGTGGTAAAGACATTGTTATTCATTTGCCTGTATTGCAAATGCTGTGAATACTTATCATGTAATCTCCAGAGAAAACAACAGTATAAGTTTGAGTAATAATTTTGCTGATTTATTTCAGTGAGAGTTTAAGGGCTCATGGTATATAGAAGGGGAAAAAAGACATTTACAGGCATGTTCACATTTTTCTTTTGAGTAATATGAATAGCATGCACCTAAAACTTTTAGATTGTGAGGAGCTATTCTTTTTTTAAATTAGATATTTTTCTTTATTTATATTCCAACTCTTATCCCCTTTCCTGTCCCCCAAATCTCCTATCTTATATATCCTCTCCTGCTTCTATGGGGGTGTTCCCCACCCACCCACCCTCCTCCCCGCTCTTACCTTCCCCTATACTGGAATCAAGCCTTCACTGGCCTCTTCCCAGTGATACCCAACAAGGCCATTCTCTGCTACATATGTGCTGGAGACATGGGTCCCTCCAAGTGTACTCTTTGGTTGGTGATTTAGTCCATGGAACCTCTGGGGGTAGGTCTGGTTGGTTGATATTGTTGTTCTTCATATAGGGTTACAAACCTCTTCAGCCCCTTCAGTCCTTTTTCTAACTCCTCCATTGGGGACCCTGTCCTCAGTCCAACAGTTAGTCCCGGTATTTGTCAGGCTCTGGCAGAGTCTCTCAGGGAACAGCTATATCAGGTTGTGAGGAGCTATTCTTATTTGTGCCTAATTATTTTGGGCAGAAATATTTCTTTCTTTTTTGTGAATGTATTTTAAGCATAAAGAGTGTTTGGCCTGCATGTATGGTTGCATATCATGTGCACAACTGTTGCCTGTAGAGGTCAAGAAAGAATATCAAATACCCTGTAACTGTAGTTAAAGATAATTAGAACTGCTGAATAAATACAAGGAATCAAACCTATGTCCTGGAATAACAGCCAGTACTTTTGACTGATCTCATTAACGTCTTGGCAGAATTTCTTAATGGCATAAGTTGACAGGAATTAAAGAGGCTGTTAATAGTATTATGACCATAAAAATATAGTTAACTTGCTTTTAATAACAGGTAGACACTATCAAATGGAAGAGTGTATATTGTTTATTAACCTTATTTTAGAGATTTAGGAGGTATAATGAGAGAAAGGTAGGAAAACTGGTCAATTTTGTCAATGTTTATTAATACCAAATCCAGGTCTGCTAATGAGAAAGCTCAGGTTATTCCAAAACTCTATTGCCACAGACTGAGAGATGACTATTAGTAAAATACTTTCCTTACAAGCATCAAACCCTGAGTTTAATCCCCATAATCCATAAAATAATATCTCCAAGAAACAAACAAATGAACAAACAAAAATCTTGACTTAGTGACACACATTTGTAATCATGTAGCAAAATAAGTGGAAGAAGTAGAATGAGACCTCTGGGACCAGTGTTAAGTTCCAGCATAGTGGGGGATGCTGTCTCTGAAAACAACAAGGGTGTATGACACCTGAGAAATGACATCAATGTTTCTACTCTAGCATTATTATGTACTTGTACACACATGTACAAGCACACATCTCCACATACACACTCCATACACAGAGGACCACCTACACACGCACGCACACACACACACACACACACACACACACAGAGAGAGAGAGAGAGAGAGAGAGAGAGAGAGAGAGAGAGAGAGAGAGAGAGAGAGACAGACTACTATTATGTTGAGAAGAAGTTTAAAGTAGACATATATTATTGACTATAGAACCAAGCCAGAGATTTGGATCTTAACCTTTTGTCTAATTGCTTTTACCAAGTTAACATTTTCATGAAGCAAAAGAAAATTACTTAATGTTGCAGGAAATATTAAAAAATGCAATTCACGCTATGCCAGCTGGCTTTCGTGGAGACTCTGACTCAGAGCTCTGAAATCTCCCCACCCAGCTCATTAAGTTCCCACTGGCTGTTCACTACCACTCCAACCCTATACTTCAAAATTCCCATAGCCTTTTGGGGTGCACTGCTGGCAAACCCACACTTTGCCCCTGTACCTTTCTCTTTGGAACCCAGTTGAGCCACCATGTGAAGGAAAATACCACACAAACCTAGTTCAGAATCAATGGTAACTCAATCGCTGGCCTCAACAGCTAGAATCTTAAGTGTGTAAGTCATATTAAATCTAAATCCTCTGGTGGTGAATTCTGGTGTATTTGCCATCTAAACTGGGGGTCCATAGTAATCTTGTCCTCCCCATGTCCCCTTCAAAAAGCCCTTATATCTCTCCCGCCTCTTCTCTTCCTCTCTGGAAGTCCTGCCTACTTGCCCAGTGATTAGTTTCCTTTTTTTTTTTTTTTTTTTTTTTTTATGATTTTTGGTTTTTGGTTTTTTGAGACAGGTTTCTCTGTGTAGCCTTGGCAGTCCTGAAACTCACTCCGTAGACCAGGCTGGCCTCGAACTCAGAAATCTGACTGCTTCTGCCTCCCAATTACTGGGATTAAAGGCATGCACCACTACTGCCCGGCTTTTTTATTTTCTGACTGCCTCTGCCTCCAGAGTGCTGGGATTAAAGGTGTGTGCCACAACTGCCCTGAAGAGTGGTTTCTTTATTCATTAGAGAAAGGTTCCCAAGAAGTCACCTGAGTATTTGACTCATTCCTCCTTCCAGACAACTCCTTCTGGGAAAGCAGAATTAACATCAAAATAAAAACAGCACCAGGGCCATCCACATCAACTCAATCACTGAGAAACGGTGTCATCTAAGTTCATTCTGTTTCCCATTCTAGTTTTGTTTTGCTATGTTTTTCATTTCATTTCCTTGAAACTTAATGAGAAATTAACAAAAATATCTTTAGAGCTATGTAGCCAGACCCTGCTGGTGAGAAGGTGTCTACTCAGAACTGAAGTTAGGACATTGAAAGGAGCTGTCATTTTATAGTAAATGTGGTCCCAGACTTTCTTAGGATGAGTCTACTTGTAATATTTTCAAATATTTGATGATTTAAAAATGGGTATTCAGTAGAAACCAGCAGCCATTTCTGGGCTAGTGATAAATCTCAAGCTCATGTGAGGCAAAAATGAATTGCAGTGTTTCATGAGCCACAGGGTCACAATGTCACAATAGATGCCCTGCAATGCATTGTTTTGCTAAGCAATATAGTTGGAGGTTACATCTATTAAATACATTTCTATCTTATGATGGGTGGGTGTTTCCTGGGTGAATTCCTATCATAAGTTGGGTAACACCCATATGCTTGCACACACACACACACACACACACACACACACACACACACACAAATGGGACTCACTATGAACCAACACTGAAAGTGTCCTCTAAGTTCCTAGGCTACTAATTCTAAGTATTTTAAGCAATTTGATATACCACATTTCTTTCAATCATGTGCTCTCCATTTTCTTACGTGAAGGAAGGGATGAGATTTTTCCCTTCTAATATATATTTCCACCCTTTTGTGAATGCCGTAGCTCTATTGCAGTTTTAGGATACAGTTCATATCATTCAGTAGTCAGCTAGTAAACTTGAGTAGTGACCTTGTTGTCATATTTTCAGATGTATTTTACCCGTACATTCCTGTCTTTATGTTAGCTTTTTTCATAAGCAGTGTGTACATGACTGACAATGGTGGATAAAGGTATGACTCTACCACTTACTTTCATGGTGACTTTGGCTATATTAATTAAAATTTCACAAGAAGGAGTATATAATTAAATTAGTGTCCTCCTGTACCTGCTAAAATGTTCAAATTAAAGTTTAAGAACAGTACAGTGCATCTCATCAATTTACTATTTGGTCTAACTTTATTTAAAGTGTTAATGATATACAAGTACACTGTAAACAGCTATGAGGTAGTGTCTTGTCTGGCTGCTATTTTTTAAGTGGTAAGTTATCTGGGAACCCCTCTGTACCAGCATGTTTTTGTTGTAGACTCATGGATCTTAGTGCATATCTCAAAAAATTAGTATTTTCTACAGTATGTGTTTTGTAAAGGTAACTGTTGAGACTAATTATATTTTTATTGGATGCTTATACTTTCAAATACATGTAAACATTTTCGAGGAGAATAAAGAAGAAAATAAGAAAATCAAGAAGACAGTCATATTTGATATATAACAGCTCTTGTTCCATTTGAGAGGATGCAGTTGTATGGAACAGTAATAGGAGAGGAAGAGTCATCAGATGAAAGGACAAATCTTATATAAGTACGTTCTAGTGCCCATTTGAACTGTCTTGTGGATATGAAAGAGGAGCTCCACACCCTTACGACCAAACCACCCGAGAACTCACTTTTCCTGTTCTATTATCCCATAAATATGTCTATTCATGTTAATTTTGATGAAATGTCACAGACTAGAGCCTCTGATCAAAACCAAATTAACCAAGCATACAAACCCAAACATACAAACAAACAAATAAACAACCCAATTATTTATAGTAAACCCTTTCCTGATCAATTGATTTTGAAGGTGATGATTAGGAAGACCATATGTAACTTTAGCTTCCTCTTTGGGCGACTACTTCATCAAGCCTATTGATAGCATACTCTGCTAGTTAAACTAGCCAGTCAGGGTAAAATCACGATTTTTATGACATCTTGTGGCTGAGTATATTAAAGAAAGAGGCATGTCATCAAGGTGATCTTCTCCAAGTACCCTCCAAGTCTTGGGACATCTATAGAAAGCCTATAAATCAGTTTCCAGATAGGTCAATATTGGACAAGAGTCCTACTTTTTTCTGTTCAGCAATATTTTCTAATAACATTTTCTTCCTTATTTTAATACATAGTATTTCCAGATAGTTTTCTTATTGTACAGCTCGCAGCTAGAATTTGGTCCAGCCAATACTTTGGCTGACTCTGAGAAACATTTGGAGGAAGAGTGAATATTGAATAAGAGAGTAAAGGAGCATTAATTATGTGAGGTTACTAAAAGTTGCTCAGCACACTAAGCTGGATGAAATAAAGTTCCTATGTTTGTCTCAGCAATCACTCCCTATTTTTGACTTTTGATTCTGGAGGCATCTTTTAGCTAAGTCCTTGAATAACAGTTGCCAACAGCAACAGCAGACAATCTCAAAATGGTTAACACTGACCATTTTCTATTTAGCTTGATCCAACTTAATATTTTTTTCATTTCTAAGAGGATAATGGGACAGTACTTCCTGCTGTTGTATTAATCATGATGAACAGACTACAGAAGATAGTTTAAAGGTTGGGAAGGTACTGTCTTGGAATTTGGTATCTGTAGAAGAGAGAATACTAGAAGGGTAGAAATCATTTAATCAAAGCCATCACAGCAGACCTGTTTACCCTGTTTGACTGTGACAGGTAAAAAGTCAAAAGTGTTTTTTCCCAAGATTTCAAATTACTTTAGGTATGATTAAAAGTAGAAGGCAAATTTGAACCTTAAAGTTAAATTGGATTTTCAACATATGGAATCATATCCTGAATTATGTATTTTATAATGAAGTACACTCTTGGTATAATTAAGGTTCCTTAATTCACATCATTGAACACTCAAGGGCCTCTAAATGAGTCAAAGACTGGAAGGTTGTGATTTTCCTTACAAGTGGATTTTTGCATAGGCCTTTGTAGAGAAGCAAGTCTGCTGAAACATTAAAAGGACTATTGCAAATGCTGAAACCTGCTTCCTGTTGATAAAGCAATTGCAGAAACCACACTAAGCATATCATGGGACCAGATAAAGAAAAACCAGAATATTAAATCAGTGCTTAACAAAAATTACCTGCTACTTCAGTTCATACAGCTCATGACCCACACATTATGAGATAACACTTTAATCACCAGAAATTAAATGATAAATAAACTTTTAATCATTTATCGGGTATATAAAACATTGACATATGAATTTCACTATTAAAATGCATGATTCAAAAATCACCAGTGTTTGTTTTCACTTATATGAATTTATAAATCACGTTCCTTTGCCCTTTTAATTACTTATTGTTTTTATGTCAGCATGGGTAATTTAAAAACCACTTTGGATAGTAAAACAGTTTTACGATAAAAAAGAGGGTGAAATAATGAGATAAGTAAAAGTAATTTATCCTAAACAGATAATTGTACTTTTAAGCATGATAATCCCTAAAAAGTGACCACTGTGTGTTCTGATAAAGATTTGGATTCTCGAAGTATCAAGCCAGTTTTACTCAACACAAAAATTTGACAAAACCTTCTTGGTAATTTCCCAATTGTAATGTTCTCAGCACCATTATTACCTTCTACAGAGTTCATTTTTTGAAGATAAGAAAAATATTTCAAACTTGCACACTTTTCTACAAAAAGTTTTTAGGATGATTCTTCATTGAATATCTACTACATGCTTGATGTCAAAAGTGCCAAGACACAAGAGCTAATAGGACCCAGGCTTCTTCTTCTTTTGTTTAATTAGGTATATTCTTTATTTACATTTCAAATGTTGTCCTCTTTCCTGGATATGATTCCATATCCTCTTCCCCAAAAAATCCCATAAGCCATCTCCCCTTCTCCAGTCAACCCTCCCAGGCTTCTTGTAGACACTGCCACTTTCTTGCTGGATTCAGAGGGTAACAGTTGTGATAAAGGAGAGGAGAACTGAAGAATGGCCAGTCCTGCCTAGAGTCATGGAAGATAAGAAGAGCTTTGACCAGGAACTTAAAGATCCATTGTGCTGAGTCTTTAAGAACAAATGGAAATTCAACAGACATAGCATTGTCAAGGCAGAAGGAAACAGAGGGTAGAAGGAAAAGCCTACCTATTCAAACAACAAGTCAGATCTTTGCTACTCTCTCTGACTGAGTGAACTGCTGCAGCCAGGAAGGCAGGGAGCACCCTAGTGTCAGATCTGTTGGGACTCAGTCCACCAGGGCCCCACCTGCACCCAGGATCTGGGCAGCACCACAGCCTTCTGTGTATCTATCCAGCCAGGGGACATCTGCTCTGCAGGGAGTACCGCCATTAAAAGGGAGTCCTGTGAGGAACTAGGAGAACTGAAGAGGTGAATCTACCATCTTGTTCCTGTGACTGAGTGGGCAGGTACAACCAGGAACACAGGGAACACCTCTGTGTCAGAACAGCTGGGGCAGGGTCCGACAGGACCCCACCTTCACCCAGGAGCTGGGAAATACCATAGCACTCTGTGCCAGGGGAGAGCAGGTCACCCAGACATGCTGAGACAGGCTTGCCTGCACACAGGAGGGACTAGCACCAGCCAGAGACAGCAGGACCTACTAACACCAGAGATAACTAGATGGCAAAAGGCAAATGTAGGAACGTTGCTAATAGAAATCAAGGTGACTTGGCGCCATCTGAACCCAATTCTCCCACAGCAGCAAGTCCTAGATACTATAACACACCAGAAAAGCAAGATTTAGATTTAAAAAATCACACCTCATGACCCTTATAGAGGGCTTCAAGAAGGACATAAATAACCCCCTTAAAGAAATACAGGAGAACACAGGTTAACAAAGAACAAGTCGGTCTTTCAAGTGGAAAAGGATTTAAATTATATCAAGTTTGCATATTCAATTCATAGAGCACCTCTTCAGGAGTGTTAGGACATGCCTATATGACATATTGCACACCCCACCTCCCCTTCTCTTGACACCTCTTACTCTGGTTTCAATTCAGATCACATTTTTCTACCACCAAAGGCCCTGAGGAAACTGTTCTTCCCATATTCTTACACATGTGTCCTTCCCTGTAATTTATTCTTGGTGTATAGCTTCATACTTCTCTATAAGTTTGATAAGCACAAATTAATGGCTTACCACTGTCACTATTATTTTCCAGATATTTGTCCAATAAATCAATTTATTTGGATCACATGTTTCTTTTTTCTTTTTTGTTTCTTTCCAAGACAGGGTTTCTCTGTGTAGCCCTGGATGTCCTGGAACTCACTCTGAGACCAGGCTGGCCTCTAACTCAGAAATCTGCCTGCTTCTGCCTCCCATTACTGGGATTAAAGGCATGCACCACTACTGCCCGGCTTTTTTATTTTCAAAATCCTTAAAATTTCTCCTTAAATTTTCTCCAAAAAATTTTTTTAGCTTACTACTGAAATAAAATTTCTGAAGAAACTAAATTTCAGCATTCTTAGATACAGTTGTGCTTTAAAACACACTTCAATGTATATGTTACTTAAATAGAAAAATATGCATCATTGCCATTTTGCTCTTCATAAGACAGTTTTTCTTATGGAAGACATAGTGGAAATCAGAACTCTAGCAGGTAAACGGTCTGTTTTCATGACAGATTATGCAAATCTCTTCCTGCCTGCAGTGTCCTCATACTTATTGGAAACAGAAATGTAATTGTTATGAATCATATATTTTTCACCATTATCCATGTGGGAGGCAAAAAGGACAAGTTTGAAGAAAACAAATAGAAGGTTTCCATAGTTACATAGGTGGGAACACTTATGTAGCACCACTTGAAGTTTTGTTACTATGGGAATCTTAGTTTTAGGTAATAAGTAAGTTTTATTAAAAACAAAAGTGATAAGTAATATATAATTTTCTGTAATAGACATATAAGACCATAAATAGCCACTTAGATAAGCCTAACAATTATTCCTGACTGCTGATAAGAAAATATTTTTCTTGTAATAAAATGCACTTGTTCATCTTACTTCAACCCTGAATGATGAGGATTATAATCTGCTTGACATTCTGTCCTGCATGCTTCCTGGTGAGATCTCCTTCTATTGGGATAGTGAAGCAAAGGCAGTGGATGTCTGCACCAGCAGCCTCTGACACAGGGCATTTCCTGGAAAAAAACAGACGGAAGGAAGAAAATGATAATAGATGTATGTCTCTTCCTAATAACCTACATGCTGCAAGTACATAAGTTCAGGCCTAGATGTCTTTTTGTTAATTACATATTCTAATTTTTTTTTGATTTTCAAGACAGGGTTTCTCTGTGTAGCCCTGGCTGTTCTGAAACTCACTCTGTAGACCAGGGTGTCCTTGAACTCAGAATCTGCCTGCCTCTGCCTCCCATGTGCTAGGATTAAAGGCATGAACCACCACTGCCCGGATATATTCTAATTTCTTAAGACAGCTTCTCTCTTTTGCACACCAGTAAATGGAATACTTATTTCACTTTTCAAACACAGATTCAATCATCCAGCTTTCTTTTCTTGTTTGATCTCACCATGCTTACCCCGGCTGCTGCTTCTTCTCTAACAATTCTTGAAATGTTTCTTCTGTTACTGGCTGTGTCCTGTTTAAGAGCTCAGTTACCCCTATTGGGGACAATTTCAGTGTTCCAGCTTCCCTTCTCATGCTGTTGTAAATGGCAAGTTCATCCTTTTTTTATATTCTTATTTTCTATATTCTTTGTTTACATTCCAAATAATTTCCCCTTTCCCAGATTTCCCCCTCCCCATATGTCCCATAAACCTTCTTCTCTCCACCCATTCTCCAATCACCTCTCTCCTTTTTCTCTGGCATGATACTCCCCTCCAATGCTAGATCAATCCTTTCCAGGATCAGGACCCTCTCCATACTTCTTCATGGGAGCCATTTGTTATACTATTTGTGCCTTGGGTATTCAGGGCTTCTGGGCTAATTAATATCCACTTATCACAGATTGGATTCCATGTGTATTCTTTTGTGACTGGGTTACCTAACTTAGGATGATATTTTCCAAATCAAACCATTTGCCTAAAAATTTTGTGAATTCATTGTTTCTAATTGCTGAGTAGTATTCCATTGTGTAAATATACCACATTTTCTGTATCCATTCCTCCTTTGAGGGGCATCTGGGTTCTTTCCAGCTTCTGGCTATTATAAAGAAGGCTACTATGAACATAATGTAGCATGTGTCTTTACTACATGCTGAGGAATCCTTTGGGTATATGTCCAGGAGAGGTATAGCAGGGTCCTCCAGAACTGTCATGTCCAGTTTGCTGAGGAATCGCCAGACTGATTTCCAAAGTGGTTGTACCATCTTACAGCTCCACCAGCAGTGGAGGAGTGTTCCTCTTTCTCCACATCCTCACCAACACCTGCTGTCTCCTGAGTTTTTGACCTTAGCCATTCTGACTGGTGTAAGGTGAAATCTCAGGGTTGTTTTGATCTGCATTTCCCTAATGACTAATGATGTTGAGCACTTCTTAAGATGCCTCTCAGCCATCCGAATTTCTTCAGGTGAAAATTCTTTGTTTAGATCTGTACACCATTTTGTAATAGGGTTATTAGGTTCCCTGGGGTCTAACTTCTTGAGTTCTTTGTATATATTGGATATTAGCCCTATATCAGATGTAGGGTTGGTGAATATCGTTTCCCAATTTGTTGGTTGCCATTTTGTCCTTTTAACAGTGTCTTTTGCCGTACAGAAATTTTGTAATTTTATGAGGTCCCATTTGTCAATTCTAGATCTAAGAGCATAAGCTATTGGTGTTCTGTTCAGGAACTTTCCCCTTGTGCCCATGTCTTCAAGGGTTTTCCCCAGTTTATTTTCTATTAGATTCAGTGTGTCTGGTTATACGTGGAGGTCCTTGATCCACTTGGAGTGGAGTTTGGTACATGGAGATAAAAATGGATCCATTCCCATTCTTCTGCATGCTGACCTCCAATTGAACAAGCACCATTTGTTGAAAAGGATATATTTTTTCCCACTGGATGTTTTCAGCTGATTTGTCAAAGATCAAGTGACCATAGGTGTGTGATCCATTTCTGGGTCTTTAATTCTATTACATTGGTCAACTTGTCTGTCACTGTGCCAATACCATGCAGTTATTAACACTATTGCTCTGTAGTATTGCTTGAAGTCAGGGATAGTGATTCCCCCAGAATTTCTTTTGTTGTTGAGAATAGTTTTAGCTATCCTGGATTTTTTGTTATTCCAGATGAATTTGAGAATTGCCTTTTCTAACTCTGTGAAGAACTGAGTTGGGATTTTGATGGGTATTGCATTGAATCTGTAGATTGCTTTTGGCAAGATGGCCATTTTAGCTACATTAATCCTGACAATCCACGAGCATGGCAGATTTTTCCATTTTCTGAGGTCTTCTTCAATTTTCTTCTTCAGAGACCTGAAGTTCTTGTCCTATAGATCTTTTTTTGTTTGGTTAGAGTCACACCAATATACTTTTTATTGTTTGTGGCTATTGTGAAGGGTGTCATTTCCTTAACTTCTTTCTCAGCCTGCTTATCATTTGAGTATAGGAAGGCAACTGATTTGCTTGAGTTGATTTTATAACTAGCCACTTTGCTGAAGTTGTTTATCAGCTGTAGGAATTCTCTGGTGGAGGTTTTCAGGTCACTTAAGTAGACTATCATGTCATCTGCAAATAGTGATAATTTGACTTCTTCCTTTCCAATTTGTATACCCTTGACCACCTTATGTTGTCTAATTGCTCTAGCTAGAACTTCAAGTACTATATTGAAAAGATAGGGAGAGAGAAGACAGCCTTGTCTAGTCCCTGATTTTAGTGGGATTGTTTCAAGATTCTTTCCCTTTAGTTTGATGTTGGCTACCTGTTTGCTGTATATTGCTCTAACAATGTTTAGGTATTGGCCTTGAATTCCTGTTCTGTCCAAGACTTTTAGCATGAAAGGATGCTGAATTTTGTCAAATGCTTTTTCTGCATCTAATGAGATGATCATATGGTTTTTTTCTTTGAGTTTGTTTACATAGTGGATTGCATTAATGGATTTCCTTATAATGAACCATCCCTGCATCCCTGGGATGAAGCCTTCTTGATCATGGTGGATGATCATTTTGATGTGTTCTTGGACTTGGTTGGCAAGAATTTTATTAAGTAATTTTGCATCAATATTCATAAGGGAAATTGGCCTGAAGTTCTCTTTTTTTTTGTTGGATCTTTGTGTGGTTTTGGTATCAGCATAATTGTGGCTTTTTAGAATGATTTGGGTAGAGTTCCTTCTGTTTCTATTTTGTTGAATAGTTTGAAGAGTATTGGTGTTAGGTCTTCTATGAAGGTCTGATAGAATTCTGCACTGAAGCCATCTGGTCCCTTGCTTTTTTTGGTTGGGAGAATTTCTATGACCCTTTTTATTTCTTCAGGGGTTACGGGACTGTTTAGATGATCTATTTGATCCTGATTTAGTTTTGGTGTCTGATATCTGTCTAGGAAACTGTCCATTTCCTCCAGATTCTCCAGTTGTGTTGAGTTTAGGCTTTTGTAGTAGGATCTGATGATTTTTTTTAATTTTCTCAGTTTCTGTTGTTATATCTCCCTTTTCATTTCTAAGTTTGTTAATCTGGATACTGTCTCTGTGCCCTTTGGTTAGTCTGGCTAAGGGTTTATCTATCTTGTTGATTTTCTCAAAGAACCAGGTTCTGGTTTTGTTGATTGTTTGTATGGTTCTCTTTGTTTCTACTGATTGATTTTGGCCATGCGTTTGATGATTTCCTGCCTTCTACTCCTCCTGGGTGAAATAGCTTCTTTTTGTTCCAAGGCTTTCAGGTGTATCGTTAAATTGTTAGTGTATGCTCTCTCCATTTTCTTTTTGGAGGCACTCAGAGCTATGAGTTTTCCTCTTAGCACTGCTTTCATTGTGTCCCATAGATTTGGGTATGTTGTGTCTTCATTTTCATTGTGTTCTAAAAAGTCTTTAATTTCTTTCTTTATTTCTTCCTTGACCAAGGTATCATTGAGTAGAATATTGTTCAGTTTCCACATGTATGTGGGTTTTCTGTTGTGTTTGTTGCTATTGAAGACCACTTTTACTTCATTGTGATCTGATATGAGGCATGGGATTATTTTGATCTTCTTATATTTGTTGAGGTCTGTCTTGTGACCAATTATATGATCAATTTTGGAGAAGGTACCATGAGGTGTTGAGAAAAAGCTATATTCTTTTGCTTTAGGATTTAATGTTCTATGTATATATCTGTTAAATCTAATTGGTCCAAAGCTTCAATTAGTTTCACTGTGTCCGTGTTCAGTTTCTGTTTTCCTGATCGGTCCATTGAGGAAAGTGCAGTGTTGAAGTCACCCACAATTATTGTGTTAGGTACAATGTGTGCTTTGACCTTTAATAAAGTTTCTTTTATGAATGAGGGTGCCCTTGCATTTGGAACATAGATGTTCAGGATTAAGAGTTCTTCTTGGTGTATTTTTCCTTTGACCAGCAAGAAATATCCCTCAGAGTCTCTTTTGAAAACATTGGGTTGAAATTCAATTTTATCTGATAGTAGAATGGCTACTCGAGCTTGTTTCCTGAGACCATTTGCTTTTAAAATTGTCTTCCAGCCTTTTACACTAAGGTAGTGTTTGTCTTTTACACTGAGGTGTATTTCCTGTATGCAGCAAAATGTAGGGTCCTGTTTATGTATCCAGTCTGTTAGTCTATGTATTTTTTTGGGGTGGGGGCATTGAGCCCATTGATGTTCAGAGATATTAAGGAAGGAATAGTGATTATTTCTTCTGTCATTTTTGATGTTATTTTTTAAATTTGATTGGTTATCTTCTTTTGGATTTGATGAAAGACGGTTACTCTCTTGCTTTTTCCAGGGTGAAGTTTCCCTCCTTGTATTGGTGTTTTCCTCCTATTATCCCTTGTAAGGCTGGGTTTGTGATAAGATGTTGGGTGAACTTGGTTTTGTCATGGAATATCTTAGTTTTTCCATCTATGGTTATTGAGAGTTTTGCTGGGTTTAGTAGTTTTGGCTGGCATTTGCGTTCTCTTAGTATCTGCATGAGATCTGCCCAGGATCTTCTAGCTTTCATAGTCTCAGGTGAGAAGTCTGGTGTGATTCTGATAGGTCTTCCTTTATATGTTACTTGGCCTTTTTCTCTTACTGCCTTTAATATTCTTTCTTTGTTTAGTACATTTGGTGTTTTGATTATTATGTGATGGGAGGTACTTCTGTTCTGGTCCAGTCTGTTTGGAGTTCTGTAGGCTTCTTATATATTCATGAGCATCTCTCTCTTTAGGTTAGGGCCATAATTTTATTGAAGATATTTGCTGGCCCTTTAAGTTGTACATCTTCACTCTCATATATGCCAATATTCCTTGGGTTTGCATTGTCTTTAACTGTTGAGTCCATGGTTTCTATGGTATCTTCAGCATCTGAGATTCTTTCTTCTATCTCTTGCATTCTGTTGTTGATATTTGCATCTATGTCCCCTGATTTCTTCCCAATGTTTTCTATCTCCAAATTTGTCTCCCTTTGAGATTTCTTAGTTGTTTCTACTTGTGATTTTAGATCCTGCTTGGTTTTTCTTAGCTCCTTCACTTGCTTGTTTGTATTTTCCTGTAATTCTTTAAGAGATTTTTGTGTTTCCTCTTTCATGACCTCAGCCTGTTGAACAAAGTTATCCTGTATTTCTTTAAGTGATTTTTATGTTTGCTCCCAATTGGCTTTTGTATTCTCCTGAATTTCTTTCAATGATTTTTGTGTTTCCCTTATAAGGGCTTCTAACTTTTGATCTATTTTCTCCTGAATTTCTTTCAGTATGTCCTTCATGTGTTCTTGTACCAGCATCATGCCCAGTGATTTTTAAATCCAAATCTTGTTTTTCTGGTGTGATGGGGTATCCAGCACCTGATGTTAATGGAGATTTGGGTTCAGATGCTGCCATATTGCCTTGATTTCTGTTAGTGACGTTCCTGTGTTTGCCTTTTGCCATCTAGTTCTTACTGGTGTTAGTTCATCTTGTTGTCAATGCTGGACTCACCAGTGCAAGCTGCCTCTTCCCAGCTGGCCTCTGGTGCACAGCTAGTCTCCTGTACTGCATGGAGACAGGGTGCTGTGGCTCAGGCTGTTCTAGAACCAGAGGCAGAGACCTGAAGGCTTTTGCCAGAGGCCTCAGGACTGGATCCTCTGCTCTACAGGGCTGGACTCACCAGAGCACACTGACTCCTCCCAGCCAGCCTCCCAGGTGCCCCTCTGGCCTCTTGCAGGGCCTGGAGACGTGGTGTTGTAGCCCAGGCTGTTCTGGATCCCGAAGGGGAGACCTGAAGGCTCCTGCCAGAGGCCTCAGGAATGGATCCTAAGCTCTGTGGGGATGGACCCACCGGAGCACACTGAGTCCTCCCAGCCTGCCTCCGGGTATACAGCAGGCCTCTTGAACTTCCTGGAGACCAAGTGCTGTGGCCCATGCTGTTCAGATCCCAAAGCAGAGACCTGAAGACTCCTGCCCGAGGCCTACTGGACTCACCAGAGCACACTGATTCCTCCCAGCCAGCCTCCCGGTTTCCCCTCTGGTGTCTTGCAGGGCCAGGAAATGCGGTATTGTAGCCCAGGCTGTTCTGGATCCTGAAGCAGGGATCAGAAGGCTCCTGCCAGAGGCCTCAGGACTGGAACCTAAGCTTTGTGGCGCCGGACCCACCGGAGCATGCTGCGTCCTCCCAGCTGCCTCCGGGTGCCCTGGCAAGTTCATCCTTTGAAAGAAAAGTTCCAATAGCCTCACATGTGTTTCTTTCTCTTCACTTCTCCTTGTGTGATGAATGATATTCAGCCATTCTAAGAGGAATCTTGGAATGAAACATCATGAATTTGCCACTGCAACCACTTCTAGCCCTTCTGAGTCTTGGGCACCAGACCAACCCACCCATCCAGTGCTCGGAGCCCAGACTCAGATGCTCCCAGCTCTCTGTGACTTAGCTCCTTTGTCCTATCTGACTCATTTCAATGACACTTCTTTGCTTCTTCATGTATTCTTCTCAGAGGCATTCTCATCTCCTGACTACTGATATTCTGAACAGATGCCTGCAGCAGTAGCACAATGTTTTACAAGTTAAACAAACAAAATTTTGGCGATAATGTATAATTGATACAAGTTAGTTAATTTCACAGTTTATTTTTTCAAGTGGGTAACATTTTCAAGGTGCCTAATAGAGGGCAGACACAGTATTAGTTACAGGGAAAAGAAAAATCTTCAAAATCATTCTTTTGATTGAGCAGTAATACTTAAATAGTTGTAAGTGACAGAATACAAACAAAGATTTTTCTGTATTTCAATGCTATATCTGTTGTGAATGAATGGGAAAGATAGTGAAAGGTATTTTATTTGTTTCCTATTTTTCTGGCACATCAGCCTCTCCATCCTTTCTGTGATTCTCGATGTCTCACAGTGTGGGTGTGGTGGGAGAATAGGGTCAGCTGGATTTAAGAGGTAAACGCTGTCATTCGAAGAATTATAAAAGACTTTTAGATGTTTTCTAATATCTACCCCTGTTGACAAACACAATACGAAAAATATATAACAAAACTTCTGTGTTATACTTTATAAATTGGCTTATATATTCTATAGGTCTTACCGTCATTGTATTTTTCCCTTTTAAAAGGAGAAAGGAATACCATTGATTGCCCAAATATTGAATTTTGCTGGGACTTTATGGATATATTAACTCCTTACTTAGATGATGATCATAATAGAAAGACATTTTTACTCTGATTTACACATTAAAAACCAGAGACCCAGATGGCAACAGGCAGAGATGGCCTTTAAACCCGGCATTTCCAGCGTCCCCTCTTTTACACCACGTAGCCTCCTGCCTGTGCTAGAATGTAGACTCCTTAGAAGCCGAAACCAACAGTAGTTTTGTCACTCTTCCCAGTAGCTTTTTAACACAGTGCCTTACGCAGAATATGTTCTTTGCATAATTTGTCTAATGATTGAAGAACCAAAGCAGACCAGCAAACATTTCTTTGTTCAAAGAAATCAAATGAGCATTAATGCATAAAGTGCTCGAAGAATAAATAAGCCATCTGAAATTATAATGTCAGACACATTATTACATTTCACAGTTTTTCACAATTTACACATTCCAATTGATCCATGAAATAATTTAATTACATAGATTACTGCATTACGATATAGTTTGGTACTGCTATTTTCCCCAATGTGTTTTTGGAGAGAGATAAATTCTTTCTCAGAAAGGAAATATATAGCAGAAGAGCCCAAATAAAGATGAAAGGGCTTACAGTCAACTCTTCCATCCCCAGAATTGCACTGACAAGTTCCCTCTAGCATCTTTTAATGGATTTGTCCAGCGTTGCTTAAGTAAAGGGATTTCTATCCAGTCTCGGGAACACCGGAGAAATTGAGATATTTTAATTGAAAATTTTAACATATAATTTATTTTTTAATAATATATTCACACAGGAAATTCAGAACCTTAAAACTAACACATTTAATATTTACTCTTGTGTAATGTCAGTAGAATAAAATTAGTGTTTTATATTCAAGTAATCCTTTATAATTTTTAATATTTGGTCTCTTTATATAAGTTGCATGCCCATGTCCTTTAATTACAAAACTATTAATCTTGTACAGTTAATATTTTAAAAGGATTTTTAAAAATTATCTTTTTGGGTTGTCTGCTTTTAATACAAAACAGGTTATAGAGTTAAGAGTGGGAAGGGAGCATGGAAAGGGCTGGGTAGAACAGGCATGGAGGGGCTGGATGGAGAAAGGGAACAGGAAATGAGATGAAATTCTATTTTGATGAAAAACCATTTAAAAAAGATCCTTATTTGAGGTACATACAGGGTACTCATTGGCTTTCTGGTTTCAATTAAGAGAAAATACTGCTTTATTCTACTAAATGAGGGTATGAGGATCAATATCGAACTAAAGAAGAGACTACAACGTTTCTGTTTATAAGCAGAAGTCACAAGAACATAGATTTTAGTATCTTAAATAGTTGACTGAATGAACTTTTGATAGTACATATAAAATGTTTCCTCTTTCCTGGTAGACGTATTGAGAATGGGACAATTGTAAATTCTCATCTTTGTTGTCTCTCTACCTTAGAACTTATCTCTTTCTTTTCTGGAAAACTAATATTCCAGTTTTATGCATTCATGGCCTTTGTCCACTGGCTTCCTTCTTTTTTTTTTTTTTAGATGTTATCCATTTTTATGGTCTTTCTATGTATTCTATGTATTCTATGTATTATCTGTATTTCTAGAGCATGTACATACCTTTGGTCCAGACTCTAGTTTTTCTGAATCTCACTTTTAGTGGTCATACAGATAACTCAGTAAACTGTACTATTTATATTCTGTTGGTCTAAATAATTAACTGTATGCCCCTAGTCAATTATTCAACCTTTCTTATCCCTGGCTTTGCTTATTTGTAAAATTGGAGCTTGCAGGGTTTGTTGTGGGATTAAATGAGGTCATCTATTTAGGGCATTAGCATAATGCTAGGAGATAATAGTACCACTATTTTGACTAGTTTATGTAGCAGCAGAAATATTGTGCCTCATAATTTACCTTTGGGGCCTATATTCTGTGTCACTCTATTATTTTCTCAGTTTCTTCTATGCTTTGATATGAAGTTGCCTCTATGGGATCCTGAGTTAAATGCGGATTCCTAGCAGGTGGTACTATCTGCAAACTTATAGAAATGGTGCCAGGAGAGGTCTACCTGGATGAAGCATGTCACTAGAATGGATGCTATTATGAAAGTTATACATTGACTTTTCTTTGTTCACTGTCTACCCTGAGTGAGCATTCTTTGCCACATTCCCACTGCCATGTTCTCCAGTACCAGGAACCCAGAATCATTAAAAAAAAGTAGCATGAACAGAATCATCCAAAATACTGATCTTAAATAAATCTCTCCATCTTTCATCACAGTGATCAAAAGTAGGTAATATAATGCCCTTTAAAAAATATTCTCTATGGACTGGAGCGAGGGCTGAAAGATTAAGAGTGCATACAGCTCTTGAAGAGGATAGAAGTTTGGTGTCTAGCACCCATGTTAGGTGGCTCACAAATAACTCCAACATCAGGGGAAGGCAATGCCTCTGATGTTCATGGACACATGCACTCATAAGGTCATGTATAGGCATTCATGTGTGAAAACACACATGCACACACATACAAACATACATACACACACACAATCAAAAATAAAATATTTAAGATGAATATTGTCCAGTATCTTAAAGTGCTTTCATATTATTAGCAATGATGCTAATAAAAATTCCCAGAGGGGTTGCAGTAGCTAGGACTGATAATGAAATGATAATTACTGATGTCACAAATTTTTTATATCATCGTTTCTAGATGCATACTCTTGTAGTATTCATTTACAAATGTAGAAACTGATCCTTAGGGATGTAAACTAAAAAATTCCTGGAAGAATAATGTCTGACTTTACCTTTCCAGTTTGTAACTAGATCCTTTCCAAGGGATTTATTCTCTCTCTCTCTCTCTCTCTCTCTCTCTCTCTCTCTGTGGGTGTGTGTGTCTGTCTGTCTGTCTGTCTGTCTATCTATACCAGTTTTCACAACAGAATACATTCATCAGGAAGAAGGGGACCATAATCATCACACACTCATTCCCAGACAATTAATCAGATTGTTTATTTTTGTGTTGTTATTTTGATTTATATTATCTGGAAAACAAACTTTTTATCACAAAAGAAACAAAATTTCACATTTATTTGTGTATGCTTATCTCCTAATTCATTTAATGGTTTCTATTTATATGCTATTATGTTTTGAATTCTGCTAACCAGCATATGAAAATTAAGAATGTAATTCAGCTCCTGCCATTTTAGAATTCACAATTCAGTCAGAAAATGGAAAATTAAAGTTTATACTACTCCTACCAATAAAGTAATAAAGTAAAAAGCAAAAAGTAAAAATAAAACAAATCAAAACAAAAACCCAACCAAGCAAACAAATAAGCAAAGCGAGGGGGGATCCTGAAAACAACCACAACAACTCAAATAATAGTAGCAGGTTCACAGCACAAAATGGCTACTACATATGGTACATGACACATGAGGAACACACACACACACACACACACACACATTCACACATAGAACCAAAATAAAATTCACACATAGAACCAAAATAAACTTATTTATAAAATGAGGCTAGGGGAGGCATAAAAAAGAAAAACAAAATTCCAAACAATAATAATAAAAATATATAGTCTCACATAAAATAGAAAAGAAAGATGATACAAAACGTCTTTTAAACTTAAAATTGAGAAAGAAGAAAAAGATGGTAATATTGATCCTCTCCTGGTAGCAGCAGGAATGTGAAACCAAAAATTTTCATTTTGTTCAGGCATTAGGACAATCTTTTTGCATATTAATATCGGAAATGAAATGCTGCAAAACATTTATATTTGAAGTAAACTAACATTAAATGCAAAGATGAAAATTACAACATCATATGTAACAATGTAAATTAAATCTGTTAATAGAGAACTCACTAACTCTATTTAAAATACATTTTTATTTAGACATAGCTGTGTATTTTATCCATTTTAAAGTAGGACAATGATTTAATCATCTGTTGTAATATTACAATATAAAACATTAAATAAAATTTATTAAAAGAGGACATTGCTCCTTTTCTCTGTAGATGGGATCATATAATGCCTGATCATCCCCTTCTGTTCTGTATACCACAGTCCCTATAATTTGTTGTCCTATTTCCAAATTACTTAAAACAGCGACCTCCTCTTTCTTTTATATCAGTCCAATAATAGTGTCTGTCATTCAGTGTAATTGTTTGTGATGTCCAGCTAACACAAACTGATCTCCCATGATGATCCTGATTTTATTAGAGCTTTCTTTATATGAAATATTTTCCATAGTTTACATATCTTAAAGTAGACTTTTCAGCTTTTCTTAGTACAAGATATTCCTTGTTAATTGATCTGGTAATGCAATAATATATAAAGCATGAAGAACATTATAGTAAGTTAAATGGAAAATTATTTGATATGTATAACATCAGATAAAAATATTTGATTAAGTACAGATTTCTAACCATTATCAGTTATAGTATTAATACTGTGTTTCTGAAATGACACAGTCACAGAGAAAGAAAGGATTCTGCACATCCTGACACATGCTTTAAAGTTCATGACCATTTCTCATACCTTAAAATGCATTTTGCGGGCAATGTGAGGAAAAATTGGGGGATGGGAGACAGTCTCAATAGGTTCTGCATTAGCTCATTAAATACTAAAATACCATTTCTATTTTACATAATTTAACATGGCAAACTATAAAAAAGGTGAAACTGGCAACCCCTAGGCATGCGTTTTAAAACATCCTCATTTAGATGCTAATTTTGATTCTAAGTGTATGACTGGCTTAAAAAAAGCCATTAACAAAGGGCTAGATTACTTAAAAGGGATTATTAGGCAAATATGTGAGGTTGTTCAGATACCAAGTGGCCCTTTTTATGACCAAATACAACTATCCCAAATAAAAAGGGATAGAGATATTTGCTTTAAACTGATAGTACAACATTTGAAAAGACAGGCAAGTAAAGAATAATAATGTCTAATACAAATAATGTAGCTAAAAAACAAGATTCTTTTTCCTGATGCAATAGCAATATGAATTATCGTAATGACTACAGTTTTTTTAAAACTGAGAAATGGTTACCTGGATGTAGCTTCTTATAATGGTGAAGTGAACTATACAATCTATGCAACAATTGTATACTTTGCCTTTTAGGTTAATAACATCCACCATGATTGAGCAGAGCAAAATATGGAAAAGAATAGCAAGAGGGAGATATCCCAGCAGAAATGGAATTCATGACTGGCAAAACTGATGCAGTAATGACATTAAAATGAGTCCTGTGATACGAAAGAACGTAAATGACTGTACAATCCTGTATTAATAAATGAGGGGTAGAGACTAATAAGATGACTGAGTAAATATATTATAATTCAGCATTGCTGTGCTGGCTGCGATTGTGGTTATATCTCATTCACATTTCTCAATCAAAGAACAGAGGACTTTTGGCCATATGACCTAAAATACATCAATTTCTAGAGAGAGTTGTATTTTACCATTGAGCTTATTAGATAATCTTTCTGTCTCACAATTCATATCGTTGCCTAGCAGTGTCTAAAGAACTTAAATTCTCCAAGAGACAACTCATTAAATATCCTTCCTCTTTCTCTCTCTCTCTCTGTGTGTGTGTGTGTGTCTGTGTGAAAATGTGTACATTCTTTACATTTTTTAAAGGGAGATTTGTGTTGGCTCGCAGTTTCATAGGGATTAATTCATGGTTGATCTACTACAGATGCTTCCGCAGGGTATTGTGGCAGTGCGTTGGGAACTGAAGAAGTTCGTTATCTCGTGCTAGAGAAGAAACGGAGAAAGAGGAAAAAGAGAAAAAGATTAGGATTTGGGTATATCCTTTGTTTTATTTTTTTTAATTGTGTGAGTGTAGGTGCATGTGGAAGCCAGTGGTGTCTAACGCTCTGGACTTGGACTCAAAGGCCAGTGTGAGAGGTCCGATCTGAGTGTTCAGATTTAAACCCGCCTCCTGTGCAATAGCAGCAAACTATCCTAACTATTGAGCCATCTTTACCTTCACATAAGCTGAAGTTCCCCCTCTTCTCTTACAGGAGCTTCTTCTAGCCTTGGTCCAACTTCCAGAATTTCTACCACTTCCAAAAATTTTACCATGTGTTGAGCACTATTTGTGGGCCAAAATTTAAAAACACCAGGAGATGGGCCTCCGCATGTCTCTGGGGAATGACCTTAGTTGTTCTTATTGAGATGGAAAGATGTACCCTCTAGGCTGCCTTATTCCTGAGACAGGGGATCATGAACTTAAGAGAGAAAAGGAAGTGAGCTGAGCATTATCAGGCAGATATTCCTTTGTCCCTCTGTGGACCTACTGTGACCAGATGCTTAAATTTCTTATCCATCATCTTTCCTGTCATGACAACTATAACCTGGAACTACAAGGAAATGAAACAAAACAAAAACCAAGCCATTTCTTTGTTAATTATCTTTTGCTACAGTATTTTTTTTAATCACAGCAACTAGAAAAGAAACTAAGTGTTCAACACATGAATATATGGCAGGACTATGTACACTCATTACTTAAGGAGATCCCCAAAGACGCATGGGCATCTCATAAAGTATATTTAATCTGTACAAATAATAGTCAATGAAGAAAGCTCTTAAACTTAACAGGGAGTGGGGAATGCAGGAGGAATTGGAATGGAGAATGAGAAGGCTGGAAATGGTATAAATGCAATGCCACATAAAAATGTCTCAAAATTTTAAAAGTGTGTTACGCTATAAAATGAAAAATATATGTAGCTCACCTCTAATAGTCTCTAAAGTTTCAAAAGTTCTAATATTCTTCAAAATCCTAAAATCAAAAATTTTTATGTCAAGTTGTTATTTAAACAAATAAACAAACAAAATGCAAGTTATATACTCCAAAGACAAATTGCACAGAGTATCCATTCTAAAACATTGATACAGCAGTGTAGGAAGCACTGGATGAGAGCAACAGAAAGGGCAGCAGAGCAACTATATTATAAGGGGCAGATCTCCAGTGAGTTCACTCTTTCATACCACAGCCTGAGCATTAAAACTCCATGCCCAGCATTTAGAGCAGACAGTACTGTGGTGTGTACCAGTGATCCTGGGTATTGATGCCCTTATGGTCCTTGCATTCACATGGTCATTGCCTTTGTGTGGCAGATGCTTTCTTGGGATGGGAGAGTTCTAATCATTGCCTGTCACTTGAGTCAGCAGATCTTTCTTATATTTCTATCATCCTGATTTCTCTATCTATTATGCCTTAGATTTTTGACCTTACCAAGGACTACCTATTTCTGGCTGTGTCACACTCTATCTCATTTCCCAGGGTTTTCTCTAAAATATTGGTTGAAAACTTCAATTCTCTACGCAGTACAAACATCACATAGAAGAAACAAGTTTTTCTCACTACCCTAAATGCTAGCAGGCCCACCTGCTTGAAATAACACCGCATAGATATTGAAGTACATAAATAAGTAAACAGGGTGAATGCATTCCTGGAGAAGAAAGTTCTAGTTGACTTTGTGTAAGCAAGGTATCAAAGAAGTGGTATTTTTTTTCTTAAGGAACAGATTTCAAATGAATTTACACTTTCATACACTTGAGCTTGCCATATGTGGGATATGGACAAGACCTGAGATGCATGAACACATTTTTCAAAAAGATTCCCTGCTAACTTACTTGTGTCATTGTAATGAATATAATATCTTCAGAAATGATGACTTCCTTAAAGCGAACTTTAGACATTGTTTTCTGAATGAAGTAAATGTTTGCCATTTTTATCTATTTTGCTTTTATTTTTCTATTAGTTCTTAATATTAATCTGGTGAAAACAGATGATCAAAACCATTTCATATTCTAAATGCTAAGCTGTTGCAAAACCTCCTCCTGTATCACATTAATTGTCCTATGCTTTCAATATTCAGCCTCCTATAAAGTTTCAGGATATAGATGACATATAGATAAATTCTTTGTACAATGTAGTATAGGATCTAGTCTAGCTTATTTCCCAGTAGAGTTTTCATTCCCCTTTGGCAGTCTCTAAGCCTGCTATTTATGAAGCATTTCCCTAGATCAGTGTTAATCAACCTTTCTAAAACTGCAAACCTTTAATACAGTAATTTCTTCATGTTTTAGTGACTCTGAATTATAAATAATTTTTTGCTAATTCATAACTATAATTTTGCTACTGTTATGAGTCATAACATAAATATCTGATATGTAAGATATCTGATATGTGACTCCCTAAAGGATCATATCCCACATGTTGATAACCACTGTTCTGGACATTTTGGTCTTCTGAGCTTCTTCCAGAGTCAGCTACTAATTAATGTAATCACATGGTGTTGGGATTGTACAACAGGACTCTTTCTTCATCTAATGATTGAAAAATGTATCAGTTTTATACATTTTGCCAGAATGTAAAAAGTTATTTTGAAGAGGAAAAATAATATTCTTTTTACTGTTTTTAGTTTTTAGTTGAGATGGACTCTCATAACAAAAAAAAGATGTTCAAGAAAGAAATAGGAATTCAATAATTTAATATCACATATACTTCATGCATATGCAGAAGAAAAAATTTACTAAAACTCAAGGGGGAAATTTGAAATTAGATTTACAGATAATTACATATTTAAACCTAGAAAGAAGAGTGTGGCAAAGGTCAGAAATGTAGGCCAGAACTAGCAATTTCATTAGGAGGAAACAGCTTTATCTTAGAATCTTTAACAATGAGAATATATTCAATAATTCATTTTCCTACAGGAAGCAGACACCCCAACAAATGGATATTCCCTTTGCTTGTAGAAGCTTTTATACAAAAAAATAATTTCTACTCTTAGTCACCAAGCTATTTTACTGGTCTGTTCTCAGGGACATAGCAGCAGCTTATGCTATCACTTGTAGCTGCTAGGTGTGCTAGGTGTGTTAGGTGCTGTGTCTAAAAGGACCCCCAGCCATCCTAGTACTTTCCTCATTCTCTCTCATATGTCTACCTCATGTCTCTCTTTCTGTCTCTATCTCTCCCTTTTGTCATGTCCCTACGTGGGCTTCCAATATACCCTCATCCAATAAATCTCTTACACTAGGTCTGTTTCATGGTGTAATTTCTCAGGGATACAACTGAGTACGAGCCGGCCAAATATACTCCGTACTACCCCTGTGACTTTTAGCCTATCATACTTTGTTTTCAGTGTTCTCCAAATCATTAATTTAAAATAAAGTGTGAGCCAAGGCAATGCATTTTGTTCTCTTATGGTCATTTCTTGGTGTGACATACCTAAATTACCTAATGGTAAAAGAATAGAGTTAATTTCTTGCCTTTTTAATTTTTGCGTTTTGATCCCAAAGGCATTGACTATTGATATTCAATAAACAATCATCACATTAATGGATTTGTGACTAGATGTATGGGTTTAAATGTGGGTATGATTACATGCTTCTTGACTGACCACTGAGTCTTAAAATAGTATTCATCCTAGCTCTATTTTATCCTGCTAACATTCTTTTTTGTTACTTTGGTCTGTATAATTTTCTCCAGCCAAAAGAGATGACTCACTGTTTGCTAAGCTCAACCCCCCTTTCTTGATCATCAGTGGCCTTGGCTCATGCTGTGAACTCCATCTGGAATATAATTTCTACCTTTCTGTAGATTTATTTCTTAAAGGACAACCTGCATTCAAGTTCCATCATAAATACCAACTTCTTACAAACTTTCTTCTTCACTGAATGAAACATCTTTTCTTCTGCCTTTCAATTTCATACTTGTTTCAACAATGATGTCTATACTTTTCTTGCCTTGCAATATTTCTAATCTTAAACTCTCAAGTTGCTTATCATCCCATTGTCATCTTTGTGATCTTATTTTGTCTTATTTATCTTACTTGGTCATAAACTTCACAAGGCAGAAAATATAGTTAAACTTATTTTGCCTTGTATACTATTGTTTTCCCATGTACAGACTGAAGCATGCTAGTAGCATTCAAGATTAATTTATAAATCCAATGACTATATTTTAAATATATTAGAAGTAGCTATTTATTAGAGTAATACAGAAAGTTATGAGGTTAAATTGTTTCATAAACTTTCACTTAAGTCATAAATATATTCTGACTACTCTCATGTTGCTTGTAGCTTTTGCTACACTGCCTTAGCTCCAGGAACAGGCCATGCAACCAGCCCCCACCCAGCTTCCCTTTAATTGACAGATAAAAGACACAAACAAGTTTTCAACTTGCCTTCTTATCACAGTTGTTGGGCATTATTAAACTCCTGCTGGTAACATGCCCTTATCAATAGTTTTAACCCCATACCTCCTTCCTATTCTAAACTTTAGTGCCCAGTTACATCTGGACCCTGCTCTAAGCAGCCCTGTAGGAGCAGCCACAGCTGCTGCTCCTCTTGAGACCTCAAATGGATGCTTGGTTTCTGTCTCTAAAGCATGGCTTACTCTCCCCTTCTTCTTTGCATCTCTCTCTTCTTCTAGGGACCAGGAAGTCTTGCCTATTCCTTCTGCCCAGCAATTAATGTTGGCTTCTTTACTGACAGATCAAGAACCAATTAGGTAACAGGACAGCATCAGAAACACCCTATCCCATGTTTATTATTGTTTTTATTAGTTAAATCACCCAAACTCATGACTGCAGAGCATTTAGCTCAATTATTTTATACATAATAATAATTTTAGTGATGTAATTAATTACTATGAGTACATTCATTTATTAAAATCATCACCGTCCACAATGAATTATATGTATTTCTGCAAATACACTTATTATGTCAATAATATTTACAACTATTTCTTCAGATAAGAACAACAGAAGAGCTAGCATTAGCAATGTGGTCTTAGATTAACAGAAAAAAAATACTAAGTATAAAGTCGTTTTTACTTTTCAGGGACATTGAGCAGCATTTGAATTTTTTCTGTTTGAATAGTGTAGTCCATTTCCATTCAACCCTAATGTTTTTTGTCCTTAATTCTAGCCTCATGAAAAGGCTCTAAATAAATGTAGATTTCAATTAAAAGAGGCTAGACTGTTATTTATAATTAAGCTTCCTAATAGTATGAGATTGTTTACTAGCCAAATGAAATAGAAATGGTGGCTTTTACAATAAATTTGGGGTTGGAGCTTGTTGCTGCACATTTTAGTTTCTGTTATGCCAACACAGCTGGAGGCAGATAGTAGAAGTGCCTTTGAGTTGCCTGCCCATGAATGGTATACCCAGGGAGCTCAGCCCTGCAGGAGTGCTCTGGGAAGGCTACTTTTAGGAAGATCTTGGAAATACTTTTTGTGGTCAAAGTATTGTTACTTTTAAATAACTAGAGACCTATGCTAAAAAGCTGGAAACAGTCAGAGAGCAAAGCACTTTTAAATGAAAATGGTTGCCTCACATGTAAACACCTACACCCCTTAGCAGACTCCACATGACTGCAAGTATAGGTCTGTCTTTCCTTTCTCTTTGGGTGCACAGGAAACCCAAAGTCTCCTATTTCCTTCTTAATATTAGACTGGATAGTAATTTCCTGTCACTACTACCAATTATAATTTGTCTTATTTTCTGCTCAGGACATCTCTTTCTCCTGGTTCACCCTTGTGTGTAACCATGTGTGTGTGTGTGTGTGTGTGTGTGTGTGTGTGTGTGTGTGTGCTTGTACCTTGCATATGTGCATGCACACATAAAAGTAGAGGGTGCAGGAGGACATTAAGAGTCTTCTTCAATCACTTTGCCTCTTATTTTTTTCAGGCAGGACTCTCACTGAACCTGATTAAGTTGGATTGGCAAACCAGCAAGCTCTAAGAATCTACTTGACTCTACCTTCCTAGTTTATAGATATTAAGCATGCACTACAGTTTTTGGGTTATTTTGTGGGTGCTGGTAATCTGACAGGTTCTCATACTTACATGGCAAACACTATATCTGTAATTGCTGAACAACTTATTCATCACTCCTCCATTTTTTTATTTTCTGAAGCTAGTAAGAAGTGCAAGATGGTCCCATGTGTATCTCTCTGTATTGAGGGTTTTTGCTATGGTGGTTCTATGAAAGGAGAATCCACATGAGTATCCTTTTCCTTCCTAAGATTGATCATTTTACTTCAGGTCAATAATGAAATCTTTGTCTCCAAACATATTACCATTATGTTATTATTATTTAATGACAAAAAACAATTTTTTAAGTAATATATGTAATTGGATGTAAATATTTATTGAAAAAATAAATCCTGCTGTGATTTAACACATATTATTCTAGCACTTGGGAGACAGAGAAAAGGGAATTGCAAATTTAGGGATCATCCAGACTACATAAAGAAACTGACTCAAACAAACCATTCAATTGAAAGAAGAAGAAAAGATAGAATTAATAATGCCAACAATTAGACATTGTTGAAAGCATTTATTGAGTACTGTGCTCCTGAATAGTTATATGAATTATTTATTTTAGCCTTTAAATGACCTGCAGAAGAACTAATGATGGCAACATTAATATTTGGCAACATTAAATACCTTAGTCATTGTCACATTTGAAAATGGTTGTTTGAATATAGCTAAGAAATCTCATTCAAGAATATGACTGTATAAATTATTTCAGCATAATTTGCAAGAAAAAATTTACTAAGCATAGTCTGACAAATTAGGTACCTGTAAGTATGGTGGCAAGTAGAAAATTGAATTAACAGTGTTTTGCTGATTTGTATATGAAATGCTGAGCTCAACTCCATCTTAAGATTCCAGTTAGGCCCATTCTCTTCCTCCCAATCTCTGCCCACATTTGTCAGACCTGTGGACCCTGAACCACACAGATTATACTCCATTACACCACCCATCTTCTCTGTTCACTGAGTCCTCCTGGGAACCCTGGGTTCTCTGAGCAGTTTGCTATCCATGGTGGACCTCCATTCTACTGCCATCTCTCTGCCTACCTTCATCATCAGTTCTACAGATTTTGAAATATTTGAGTTTGCTAATCTGGAAACACACATCACAAGGAGATCATTAGAGACTTGCAACCCCAAGTCCATCTAAGTTAACCCCCTCCCAGGGATATCCAGGGATGGATGCCATCCCTAAAGACCCTCAGAAAAACATAGTCAGCTAAAGCCAAAGCAATATTATACCTTCAGAGAACAACTAAACTACTACAACAAGCCCTGAATATCCTAACATAACTGAAGCACAATAAAATGACCTTAAATCCAACCTTATAAAGGTGATAGAGGCCTAAGAGAAAATGAATAAATTTCTTAAAGAAATAAAAGAAAATGCAAGCAAGTACAGGTCTTTACAGAAGAAATAAATAAATCGCTTAACAATGTACAAGAAAATGCATTTAAACAGGACATAGATAAAAATCCTCAAGATCAAAAGATTAAATAGAAGATTAAAAAAATAACATAAACTGAGGGAATTATGGAAATGGAAAACCTAATGAAGAGAATAGAAACAAAAGATGCAAGCATCACCAACAGAAAACAGAAGATGAGACAGAATTTCAGGTGCAAAAAATGCAATAAAAGAAAAATTAATACAATAGTCAAAGAAACAGTTGAATATAAAAATATCCTGACCTGAAACATCCAGAAAAGCTGGGATGCCATCTAAAGACATAACCTAAGAATAAATAGTAGGAATAGAAGAAGTTGAAAAGTCTCAGCTCAAAGCCCTAGAAAGTATTTTCAACAAAGTCACAGAAAAATTTCCTCAATATGAAGAGATGCCAGTGAAAATACAAGACACTTGTATAATACCAATTGGACTGGACTAGAGAAGAATCCTCCCACTACATAATAACCAAAACAGAAAATCTATAAAGAGAGAATATTAAAAGCTACAAGGGAAAAAGATCAAATAACGTACAAAGGCCAAAATAACAGATTTACACCTGAGTTTTCAACAGAGAATCCAAAATATAAAAAGCTCTAGGCAGACATCTTGTAACCTATTAAAACCCACAGATGCTAACTTATACTACTATACTCATTAATTATCTCAATTACCATAGGTAGAGAAAATAAGTTATTTTGAGACAAATCCAAATTCAAACAATATCCACAAATCCAGTCCTACAAAAAAAATACTAGAAGGAAAGCTCCAACCCAAAAATAATAACTCAATTCAAGAAAACACAAGAAATTAGTAATTCCCCCCCAGCAGAAACAAGGGAAGCATGCGCGTGTGTATGCGCACGTGTGTGTGCGCACATACACACACACACACACACACACACCCACCATCACTGCCACCACCACCACCATCACCACCACCACCAATATTAAAATAACAGGAAAAAAATAATCACTGGCTATTAATAACTCTCAACACTGATGGACTCAATTACCCAGTAAAAGACACAGGTTAAGAAAATGGATGCAAAAACATGATCCATTATTTGGTGTATACAAGAAACACTATAATAATAAA
Organism: Apodemus sylvaticus; assembly: GCF_947179515.1. Lineage (NCBI taxonomy): Eukaryota > Metazoa > Chordata > Mammalia > Rodentia > Muridae > Apodemus > Apodemus sylvaticus. The sequence goes on from NC_067475.1 coordinate 152,097,990, forward strand.
AGATAGGTAGTATCTCAGAGTAAAGCCTGCAAAAAGATTATTGAGCAATCTGACTCAAAAAGAAAGCTCTAGTAGTCATTCTAATATCTAATAGACTTTTGGCCAAAATTAAACAAAAGAGACAGGGAAAGACTCTTCATACTTAACAAAGGATATCTACCAAGGTGATATCTCAAATCTGATCATCTAGGCCCCAAGCACAAGGGCACCCACATCCAAAAAAAAAAAAATTGCTAAAGCCCAAATTGTATATCGAGCTCCATACACAAAGAAAATGGGAAGACTTCAAAAAAAGGAGACTTCAATATCCCACTTTCATCAAATGACAGGTCATCTAAACAAAAACTAATCAAAGAAATAATGAAACTAACAGACATTATCAATTAAATGTACCTAATGGACATCTATAGAATATTTCACCTAAACACAAATGAATATAATTTCTTTTCAGTACCTTATGGATTCTTCTCCAAAATTAACCATATTGTTGGCCATAAAGCAAGTCTCATCATATATAAGAAAATTGAAAAATACCTTATCAGACAATTATGGATTAAAGCTGACTTTAACAACAGAAACACCAAAAATTCTACATACTCATGGATATTGAACAACTCTCTACTCAATGATCTCTGGGTGAAGGAAGAAATTAAACATGTAGAATTCAATAAAAATGAAGACAAAACCATAGGCAATTCTGATGCTAAGGTCCTGTTCCTCAATTGGTTCTCAATCTGTCAGTAAAGAAGCCAGGGGCCAATTGCTAGGCAGAAAGGATATGCAACACTTCCAGGCCACTTGGGTGCAAGAGACAGACACAAGGAGAGAAGAGACAGAGTACTTTATGCTTCTGATAGAGAAAAGTTGACCAATCATGTGAGATATCGAAAACAAGTGACCACACTGTCCTCTCCTACAGTCGGGTGCTCAGGTGTGTTTAGCAGGGGCTAGATGTAACTGAGCTGCTAAAGTTTAGGGCAGGTCAGAGGTGTAGAGCTAAGAGTATTAATAAGAGCATGCTAGCCCCCGAAGTTTATTAATGGTCAACAATTATGCCAAGAAGACAAGTAGAAAATGAGCCATGTGTGTGTCTGTATTGTTTGTCAGTGGATTCAAGGGAAGCTGGGTGTAGTCTGGTAGCATGGCCCATTCCCAGCGCTTTGGGGTGGGTGGCTGGGTATCAAACCTACACACTACACAAAACATACTCAGATTTATGGGGCACAGCAAAAGGAGTGCTAAGTAACAAGTTCATAGCACTAAGTGCCTCCATAAAGAAATTAGAAAGTTCTCTTACCAGCAATTTAAAAGAATACGTGAATGTTCTAGAAATAAAGGAACAAAGCACCAAAGAGGAGTAGAAGGTAGGAAATAATCAGAATCAGGGTTGAAGTCAGTCATTAAGAAACAAGAAAGAAAATTATACAAAGAATCAATGAAACCAAGAGCTGGTTCTTTGAGAAAATCAACAAGATGGACAAACCCTTAGCCAACTAACCAAAGGACAGTATCCAAATAGACAAAATCAGAAAAGAGAAACATAACAACATACATTGAGAAAATAGAAAGTATTACTAGGTCTTAATTCAAAAGCCTATACTCTATAAAATTGAAAAATTTTAGCAAAATGAACAATTATCTATACAGATACCACTTACCCAAGTTAAACCAAGATCACATAAACTATTTAACAGCCTTATAAACCCTAAAGATATGGAAGCAGTCATCAAAACTCTCCCACCCAAAACAAATAAAACAAAAAACAAAAAATAACCCAAAACACAACAACAATAAAAAACAGTGCCACATTGTTTTAGTCCAGAATTCTATCAGACTTGCAAAGAAGAGATACTACTGAAATTCCTTGAACTTTTCCACAAAATAGAAACAGAAGGAACACTGACAAACTCATTCTATGAGGCCACATTCACCCTGATACCAAAACTGCAGAAATACTCAACAAAGAAAGAGAACTTTGGACTCATTACTCTTATAAACATTGGTGCAAAAAGTACTCAAAAAATACAAACTGAATCCAGGAACACATTAAAAACATCATTCACTATGATCTGCTTCCTTCATCTAGATCTTCCTTCATCTATGACCTAGACTTCATCCTAGAGATTCAGAAGTGGTTCAATATATGAAAATCCATCAGGGTAAATTATGACATAAACAAACTGAAAGAAAAAAATCACATGGCTATTTCATTATATGCTGAAAATGCCTTTGACAAAATTTAACACCCCATTCATGCTAAAAGTATTATAGAGGTCAGGGATACTATGAAACACCTAAATATAATCAAGGCAATATATACCAAGCAAATAGCCAACATCAAATTAAATGGAAAGAAACAAAGTTGCAATATGGACACCAACCCACCCACAAAACTTTCAACTTAAAACTGTCCTATGTAAATAAATGCAGAGTTGGGGTATGGAGCAGAAACTGAGACCTATCTAACGGGCAAGCACCAATCACAGACACAATTAATGATGCTCTGCTATGCTTGCAGACAGAAGTCTAGCATGGCTGCCCTCTGATAGGCTCCACCCAGCAGCTAATTTGGAGATTCAGACACACACAGTTAAATAGTGTAGTTTGGGGACTCTTAAGAAAGGGCTAGGGAAAGGGTTGCAGGCCTGAACGGGATAGGAATTTCGCAGAAAAAAAAATCAACAGAGTCAGTTAACTTGGACACTTGGTGTTCTCAGAGACTATACCACCAACAGAAGGCTTGGCCTAGGTCTTTCTGTATATATGTAGCAGATATGCAACTTGGTCTTCATGTGGGTCCAGAATAACTAGAGTCAGGGCTATCACAAAAGCTGTTGCCTGTATATGGATATGTACTTGTAGGTGGGCTGCCTTGTTTGGCTTCAGTGAGAGAGGAAGCGCTTAGTCCACAGAGATTGATATGCTATGGTAGGGGCAATAGCCAGTGGTGGCCCCACCCTCTCAGAGGAGAAGGGGAGAGGGAAAGAAGAACAGGATTGGGGGGGGCGGTGATCAGGATTGGGGAAATGAGGGGGATTTTGTCAAGCGAATATAAAATAAAAAATCAGTTGAAATACTTACTGACTCTAAGGATTCCTGAACTTAGCAGCAGGTTTATCAATCCCAGTACAGTTTTAACCTTAAGAATTAGGTCCTAGCAGCTTCTAGGAACCAGTAATTAGCCTAGTGTAAATAGAGATCATGCCCCATGGCCCTGTGTTCAAGAAAGTGAAGAGAAAACAAAACAAAACAGAACAATCAAATAAAAAATACAGGTGTTACTGAGTAAGGAAAATGAATAAATTCCAGGAAGTGCAGATTCAAAAGCAGGAGTAAAAAGACCTCTCTTCTCTTGTGGGAAGCATCAGCCATTGACTGCAAGCTTCTCGTCTTTTGGCATTCCAGATGATTTTGTCTCTGCAAGAAAATAGCATTTCCTACAACCCAAGTGAATCCTTCAGTGTCTGACAGCCACCATAGATATCTCATTCCTATTCACATCACAGTTAGCATGGTCCCAGAATGCGGACTTAGAAAGGGTGTGTGAAATGACATTTTGGTCGGGATAAAGGGAAACATTTCTATGAATCTATTGGTAATTTGTCAAATATTCCATATGGAGTAAAATATATACATTTATACACATATTCATAGATCATATATTACCTTGTAAGTGATTTGAGACACCTAGTCAAATAATAAAGTCATCCTTTTATTTTCAAATTTTGTTCATCTTTACATATAGCTCAGACATTTCTTTCTGGGACTTTCTACAAATGCCCAAATGAAGGCACAATACAAAGGAGAGGATTGAGACTTCATTTGAGTCTATTAGCTCTCTCAACTCGGGAACATAATGTACATGTCTTCTGTCAAATTCTTATCTTCATTAATAATGATTATTTTTGTTGTTTTTTTTTCCCAGCATCTTAAGTCTCTAGGACAATTCTAAAGTTTTCATTCACAGATTCCTGTTTTCTGTCAAATACTTCTAAATTCTGATTTTCCCATCTCAAACATTCTTTGGTTCCTTTGTTGGTTTGTTTGTTTTTGTTTGTTTCTTTTGTTTTGTTTTCTCTTCACTTTCTTATATACTGGGCCATGGGGCATGATCTCTATTTACACTAGGCTAATTACTGGTTCCTATAAGCTGCTTGGACCTAATTCTTAAGGTTAAAGCTGTGCTGGGATTGATAAACTTGCTGCTAAAGTTCAGGAATCCTGATAGCCAGTAGGAGTCTCAACCGATTTTTTATTTTATATTCATTTCACCATTTCAGTCTGTTTCTAGAGCTTATTTATCCTAGTTCACCACACAAATAGTAGATTCTACAACTTCATTAAGTTAAATAAAATCTCTATGTTGTCAAATTATGTTGATTTTTGTCTTCAGCACAATGCACAAGAAATACACATTTTTCAAGAACAGTAGATCATATTGTAAAAGTAAACAATTATTTTTCAATTAAAATTCTTTTATTTGATTACTTGTAATTAACACTGACAAGCTGATATAACCACATCTTAATATATAACTAAGTCTGTATAACCCCAGTCTATGTGTATCTTAAACAATTTGTATGGTTCTAACAATATACCTGTGACTAGACAATATGGGAATAACATTTATTCATCAGCATTATATAAAGACCCTTAAGAACGCTGGCCAGCACCTGCAATGTTCTTCATAAAATAGAAGAGAGGGAAGGGCCAAACTCACTTTCTTACACCTTTTGAAAGGCAGTAATCCCATTCACATATGTGGAGGTCTCAGAACCTAATGATTTTCAAATACATCATTTCACAATACTGTTGTCAAGAGCAAGGGATTATAAATAACAAGGGCTTAATGTTATATCATAATGTGGTAGAAAACTGGAAGGTAAACAGATATATACAATAGGTGAAATGGGAAATACAGCCTTCCATTGTAACACTCTTCCTGTAGTACTAATGCATTTTTCAAAAGTACTGAATTAATTATATTTTTCAGTGGTAAAGCCAACTCCTTTATTGTGACCATCAAATTTACCATGAACTGTAATGAAAGACTTCACTGATATCATGGTATTTAAAAAGAGAACTGAAAACCTGAGGGAGGAGTCACAGTCATGGCTCAGTTGGTAGAGTGCTTACCTATAATGCACAAGACCCTGGTTTTCAAACCCATACCACATAAAATACAAAGGGTCAATTTATGCTTAGATTCCTGGTACTTGGGAGATAGAATCAAGAGGATCAAGAACTGCAGTTCTTTCTTAGGTACACAGTAAATTTAAGGCTACATAGGACATTTTATGGAAAAAACAAACAAAAGTTGAAGAAGTTGTCAAGATAATGCTTTGGAGACATATATTTGATTGAGACAGAGAGATACCATGTGAGACTTGAGAAGGGCTCAAATAGACTGAAAACTCAGGAATTCAAGCTAGAAGGAGATGGGAAGACAATAAATGATTGGGCCAGAAAATAAAAGCTGCCAAGGAGCAAGTGGTACAGATCACACTAGTTATAGACCGTCATAGAAACTTTCCTTTTAGTACTTTAAACCTCTATCTCTGTATGTCTGTCTCTGTTCCCCACTGCTAGTGTGCTAGTGTGCTAGTGTGCTAGTGTGTGTGTGTGTGTGTGTGTGCATGTACACACAGGTATGTATATGTGGGGGCATGTAAAATGTCAGGTGTCAGCTTACACCTTAGTTGAGACACGGTGTCATAGTCAGAATTCACTAAATTTAGAGTCACAGAACCTATGGAATGTCTCTATTACGGGCATTTATTGAAATAACTTGCAAGAGCAGGTCAACTAACCCAATAATGACCAGCTATGAAAGGGAAGTTCAAGAATCTCACATTTGCTCATTCCCACGAAGCTGGATGTCTCAGCTTATCTTCTGTATAAGCTGGATTCTTGAAGAAGTAGGCTTCAATAGATGTGCTGGCAAGTAAGTGAAGGCAGGCAAGGAACAAAACCTTTCTTTTTCAATTGTCCATATGTAGGCCTCCAGCAGAAGGTATGACCCAGATTAAAGGTATGTACTACCATGCATGCACCTAAGCTTTTCTCTTTAGTACTTTAAAGTACTAAAAGTACTAAAGTACTTGCTCTGTTCTGGGCTTGTCTTAATCTCAGAGATCTCCGTCTTGTGATTAAGGCTGTATATCACCTTGCCTGGGACAAAACTTTTTCATGGCCACTATGCAACAAGATCCTGATAAAAATCAAGAGGCGTTCCACATCTAGATAAACATCAAAAGACCATATCTTCCATCCTCAAGATCTGGATCACAGGTATACTCTCCATTTCTAGATTGTAGTTCATGTCAGATACAGTCAAACTGACCACCAGGAATAACCATTGCACAGGGTTTATGTTGGTCTTCACTACCTGTGACAGTATAACTGGCTCATGAGCTTCGGAGGATTCTCCTCTCCTTATCCTTCATCTCAGCATAGCAACACAGAATACCAATGCGTACTATGGTGTGCAATTTCATATTTGTTCTTCAGATTCAAACTCATGTCTTTAAACTTGTAACTGAAGTTCTTTACCACTGGACCATCTCTCTATCCTTTGATTTTTAATTTTAACAAGGAAATAATTAGTAATGATTTATTAATTATTAATTAATTAGTAATAGTTTATTAATTAAATATTTATACTCCATTGTAGCAGTTCTGATCTGCCAAGGTATTGTGAGTAGTCTTTAGCAAATATGGTAGAAATAGAAAGTCCAAATTAAATGCTATTAGAATAATAAATTTTGAAAAGAAGATAGTGTATACAGAGAGTAGCATTAGAGACAGAAAAAATTCTGACAGATTTTGAGTGTTCCAGTTATGAGATATACTAATGAACTGATTGTTAAATACATAGAAGAAAAAATAATGAATTGGTTTTAGTAATTATTAATACTGGCTTGCCATTGCTTTGACTTGAGTGTGCTTTGGGACACCTGTTAAAGGGATAATTTTAATTGCATACATGGTTTCCAACATAGTGGGTCCCTATGAAAGGCCATTGGGTCAAATATTTGGAACATAATTGGCTTGTGACTCTTGGAAGTATTCATGAGAGAACTATAAAAAGAAAAGCTCAATCCTTTCCTGTTCCCTGATCTTATTTAGAGATGTAATTCCTCCAACATAACAGGAGAAAACGAGGCTCTCCTTATGCCACTTGGAGATCGAGCCTTCCAAACTGTAAATAGCCTGTGTCAGATTTCACAGTCATTTCCACTCATGTAAATATTAGTTTTTTGAGGGTTTCATTTGATGTGTTTTGATGCTATTGATCCCTTCTCCGATGCTTCCTAGATCCATTCCTCCTTCTCTACTCATCAAAATCTCTTGCTTCATCATTTATTAAACTCATTAAATTCAACTTGTGCAGCCCACGTATTTGGACTTCTACCATATCATGGTTGATGACAATATGTTTAAAGAAAACTCATTCTCTCACTCCCAACAACAACCAATTCAGAGAAACTTCATGTCTAAAGCTGGTAATTTTCTCTGACTTAAGCTTGTGCATGTCTTTCTTACATCCTGATGTGTCTGGAAAACATTTCTTGCAGTCAGCTACCACATCTGTCTCTGAGAGTCTTTCTGTACCTATTCTGCCTCCCTGAGTCATAGAGGAGAGGATGCTATATAAATATGCCAATAAAGGTTTGTCTTAGTTAGGGTTTTTATTGTGACAAAACATCATGTCCAAAAGCAAATTGTGTAGAAAAGGGTTATTTACTTGTAAAGCTCAAGTCACCAAGGAGAATCATTATAGGAACTTAAGTCATGAAACTTGAAGCAGGAACTGGAACAGAAGCTCTGGAGGAAGCTGCTTACTGACTTGGTCATTCTGTTTTCTTATGAACCAGAGATGCTTGTCCTTTGTGGCACGACCCATAGTGGGCTAGGCCCTCTCACATCAATCATTAATACAGAAGATGTCTTACAGTTATAACTGAAGACATTATACCCCAGATTGTTTTCTGATTTATTCTCCCTTTGACTTGTATCAAATTGTCTAAAACCCAATCTCACAGAATTGAGCATTCCACATTTTCTTAACCTCAGCATTTTGCACAGTTTTGTCAGTGTTAATCTTTTAGTTCATTAAACAATAAAATGTAATGTTAAGTACTTAGAATTTGATAGGATTTCCTGCCAAAATATATTCTAAATAAATATATATTAATAAAACTTTTATCTAATTGGTATGATAGTCATAGGTACCATAAGACCATATAATCTCATTTCCAAAATATTCTTTTTTTAATTTTTTCTTCTTTTATTGCAGATTTTATGTATTTACACTTCAAGTGTAATCCCCTTTACTGGTCTCCCCTCCAGAAAGCTCTTATCTCATCCCCGCCACCTCTATAAGGGTTCTCCCCCACCCACCCATCCACACCTGCCTTCCCACCCTGCCATTCCCATACACTGGGGCATCAGAAACCCTCAGGCCCAAGGGCCACTCCTCCCACTGATGTCCGACAAGACCATCCCCTGCCACCTATGCAGCCTGCACTATGGTTCCCTCCAAGTGCATTATTTGGATGGTGGTTCAGTCCCAGTGAGCTTTAGGGGTTCTGGTCTGTTTACAATGTTGCTCCCTCCCCATGGAGCTACAAACCCCGCCATCTTCTTCAGTCCCTTTTCTAACTCATTCTTTACAGACCTTACTGTACACTCAGTTCAGAGGTGAGCTCCTGGCATCAGCCTCTGATTTGTCAGGCTTTGGCAGAGCCTCTCAGGGGACAGCCATATCAGGCTTCCATCAGCAAGCACTGTCCAGCATCCACAATAATATCTGAGTTAGGCGGCTGTATATGGGATGGATCTCCAGGATGGACAGTCTCTGAATCACTTTCCCTTCAGTCTCTGCTCCACATTTTGTCTCCATATTTCCTTCTGTGAGTATTCCTTCTAAGAAGCACTGTAGCATCCACACTTTGGTCTCCCTTCTTTTTGAGCTTCATATGGTCTGAAAATTGTATCTTGGGTATTATGAATTTTGGGGCTAATATCTACCTGTCAGGGAGTGCATACCTTGTGTGTTCTTTTGTGACAGGGTTACCTCACTCAGGAAGATATTTTCAAGTTCCCTCCATTTACCTGTGAATTTCATGAAGTCATTGTTTTTAATAGCTGAGTTGTATTCCATTGTGCAAATGTACCATATTTTCTGTATTCACTCCTCTGCTGAGGGACATCTGGGTTGTTTCCATCTTCTGGCTATTATAAATAAGACTACTATGATCATAGTAGACAATGAGTCCTTATTACATGTTGGAGCATCTTCTGGGTATATGTCCAGGAGTGATACAGCTGGGTCTTCAAGTAGTAAAATGTCCAGTTTTCTGAGGAACACCAGACTGATTTTCAATGGTTGTATCAGCATGCAATCTCACCAGCAATGGAGGAGTGTTCCTTTTTCTTCACATGCTCACCAGCATCTGCTGTCACCCTGAGTTTTGGATCTTAGTCATTCTGCTGGTATGAGGTAGAATCTCAGGGCTGTTTTGATTTGCATTTCCCTGATGGCTAAGAATGTTGAACATTCCTTTAGGTGCTTCTTGGACATTCTAGTTTCCTCAGTTGAGAATTCTCTGTTTAGCTCTGTTCTCCAATTTTAATAGGGTTTTCTGGTTCTCTGGAGTCTAACTTCTTGAGTCCTTTGTATATGTTGAATATTAGTCCTCTATCAGACAGGATTCGTAAAGATCTTTCCCCAATCTGTTGATTGCTGCTTTTTCCTATTGACAGTGTCCTTTGCCTTGTTATATTTGCTTTGCAATTGTATGAGGTCTCATTTGTCTATTCTTGGTCTTAGAGCATAAGTCATTGTTCTTCTGTTCAGGAAATTGACCGCTGCTCATGTTTTTGAGGCTCTTTCCCACTTTCACTTCTATTAGATTCAGTGTATCTGGTTTTATGTGGAGGTCCTTGATCCATTTGAACTTGAGCTCTGTCTACGGGGGACACATGCTCTACTATGTTCATAACATCCCTATTTATAATAGCCAGAAGCTAGAAAGAACCCAGATGTCCCTCACAGAGGAATGGATACAGAAAATGTGGTATATTTACCCTATGGAATACTACTCAACTATTAAAAACAATGAATTCATGAAATTCTTAGGTAAATGGGTGGAACTCGAAATATCATCCTAAGTGAGGTAACCCAATCACAAAAGAACACACATGATATGCACTCACTGATGAGTGGATATTAGCCCAGAAGCTCAGAATACCCAAGACACAATTCACATATCAAATGATGCCCAAGAATAAGGAAGGAGAGGCCCCTGGGCCTGGAAAGGATCGATGCAGCACTATAGGGGAATACCAGGACAAGGGAGTGGGAGGGGGTTGATTGGGGAACAGGAAGAGGGGAGAGAACTTATGGGACCTTCAGGGAGGAGGGGAGCAGGAAAAGGAAAATCATTTGAAATGTAAATAAAGAATATGTTTAATAATAAAAAAGAAATGGAAAAAAGAAAAGAATGGATAATTTTGCATTCTTCTGCATGTTGACCTCCTGTTGAACCAGCACCATTTGCTGAAAATGCTCTTTTTTCCCACTAGATGGTTTTAGCTCCTTTGTTGAGGACTAAGTGACCATAGGTGTGTGGGTTCATTTCTGGGTGTTCAATTCTATCCGCCTGATCTACCTGCAGGTCACTGTATCAAAACCATGTAGTTTTTATAGCTATTGTTCTGTAGTACAGCTTGAGAACAGGAATGCTGATTCTGCTCAAAGTTCTTTTATTGTCATGTATAGTTCGCTATCCTCTCTTCTTTTTTCTTTCTTACTCCAAATGAATTTGAGAATTGCTCTTTCTAAGTCAATGAGAAAATGAATTGGAATTTTGATGGGGATTGCATTGAATATGTAGATTTCTTTCAGCTAGATAGCCATTTTTACTATTTTAATCCTGGGAAAAGGAGATTTTTCTATCTTTTGTGGTCTTCTCTGAGTTCTTTCTTCAGATACTTAAAAATCTTGTCACACAGATTTTTCACATTTGGTTAAAGTCACACCACAGTATTTTATATTGTTTGTGACTATTGTGAAGGGTGTTGTATCCCTAAATTCTTCCTCAGCCCATCTATCTTTTGAGTATAGGAAGGCTATTGATTTGTTTGAGTTAATTTTATGTCCAACCACTTTGCTGAAGTTGTTTATCAGGTTTAGTAGTTTTCTCCTGCAATTTTTGTGGTAACTTAATTGTACAATCACATCATCTGCAAATAATGATATTATGATTTCTTCTTTTTCAATTTGTATACCCTTGATTTCATTTTGTCTAATTGCTCTACTTAGGACTTTGAGTACTATATTGAATCCATAGGGAGAGAGTAGGCAGCCTTGTCTAGTCCCTGATTTTAGTGAGATTACTTCAAATTTCTTTCTATTTAGTTTGATCTTGGCTACTGGTTTGCTGTATATTGCTTTTATTATGTTTAGGTATGGACCTTGAATTCCTGATCTTTCCAAGACTTTTATCAACTAGGGATTTTGAATGTTGTCAAATGCTTTTTCAAAATCTAATGAAATGATCATGTGGTTTTTTTTTTCTTTTTGAGTTTGTTTATGTAGTGTATTATGTTGATAAATGTCCTTGTATGGAACCATCCCTGCCTCCCTGGGATGAAGCCTACTTGATCTTGGTGAATCATCATTTTTAATGTGTTCTTAGATTCTGTTTGTGAAAATTTTTGCAATGATATTCATAAGGGAAATTGGTGTGAAGTTCTCTTTTTTGTTGGGTCTTTGTATGGTTGAGGTAACTGGTTTCATAGAACATATTGAGTAGTGTTACTTCTATTTCTTTTTTGTGGAAAAGTTTGAAGAAATCTGGTATTAGGTCTTCTTTGAAGGTCGGATAGAATTCTTCACTACCCATTTGGTCCTGTTTTATTTATTTATTTTTATTTGTTTGTTTTTGTTGGTTCTTAGTTGTTGTTTTGGGAGGTGCTGGGAGAACTTTTAATGACTGCTTCTATATTTTTAGGGGATATGGGACTGTTTTGATGGTTTATATGATCCTGTTTTAACTTTGGTACATGATATCTGTCTAGAAAATTGTCCATTTCATTCAAAATTTCCACTTTTGTTGAGTATAGGTTTTTGTAGTAGGAGCTGATTTTTTTTGAATATCTGAAGTTTCTGTTGTGATATCTCCTTCTTCATTTCTGATTTTTTCAATTTGGATAATATCTCTGTGCCTTCTAGTTAAGCTGGATGAGGGTTTATCTATTTTATTGATTTTCTCATAGAGCCAGCTCTTGGTTTTGTTGACTCTTTGTGTATTTCTTTTTGTTTCTACTTGAATGATTTCAGCCCGGAGTTTGATTATTTCCTGCCATATGCTGTGATTCTAGAGCTTTCAGGTGTGCTGTTAAGCTGCTAGTATATGCTCTCTCCAGTTTTCTTTTAGAGGCACTCAGAAGTATGAGTTTTCCTCTTAGCAGTGCTTTTATTGTGTCCCATCAGCTGGTGTATGTTGTATCTTCATTTTCATTAAATTCTAAAAGTATTTAATTTCATTATTTCTTCCTTGACCAAGTTAGCATTGAGTAGGGAATTGTTCAGGTTTCATGTATATGTTGGCTTTCTGGTTGTTTTGTTTTGTTTTTGATTTGTTTTGTTTTTTGTTATTGAGTACCGGCCTTAGTCTGTTGTGCTTTGATAGGATGCATTAGATTATGTCAGTCTTCTTGTATCTATTGAGGCCTTTTTGTGGTCAATTACAATTATATGGTCCATCGTGGAGAAGTTACCATGAGATACTGAGAAGAAGGTATGTTCTGTTGCTTTAGCATAAAATGTTTTATAGATATCTGTCAAATCCATTTGGTTCATAACTTCTGTTAGTTTCCCTGTGTCTCTGTTTTGTTCTGTTCCATGACAGGGTGTTGAAGTCTCCCACTATTATTGTGTGAGGTGCACTGTGTACTTTGAACTTCTGTAAAGTTTCTTTTATGAATTTGTTGCCCTTGCATTTCAGCACAGATTTTCAAGATTGAGAGTTCATCTTGGTAGATTTTTCCTTTGATAAGTATGCAATGTTCTTCCTTTTCTTTTTTGATAACTTTTAGTTGTAACTCTATTTTTTTGATATTAGAATGGTTACTCCAGCTTTTTTCTTGGGACCACTTGATTGCAAAATTGTTTCCCAGGCCTATACACTGAGGTGGTGTCTGTCTTTGTCACTGAGGTGAGTTTCCTGTATGTACCAAAATGCTGAATCCTGTTTGTGTAGCTAGTCTGTTAGTCTGTCTTTTCATTGGGGAATTGGGTCCAGTGAAGTTAAGAGATATCAAGGAATAGTGATTTTTACTTTCTGTTATTTTAGTTGTTAGAGGTGGAATCATGCTTTTGCTATCTTCTTTTGGATTTCTTGAAAGAAGATTACTTTCTTGCTTTTGTTAGGGTACAATTTCCCTCCTTGTGTGGAGTTAGCCATCTGTTAACCTTTGTAAGCCTGTATTTATGGAGAAACATTGTATTAATTTGGTATTGTCATGAGATATCTTGGTTTCTCTAACTATGGTAATTGAGAGTTTTGTTGAGTATAATAGCCTGGGCTGGCATTTGTGTTCTTTTAGGGTCTGTATAACACCTATCCAGGATTTTCTAGCTTTCATAATCTCTGTTGAGAAGTCTTGTGTAATTTTGATAGGTCTGCTTTTATATGTTACTTGACCTTTTCCCCTTACTTTTTTTTTTTAATACTCTTCCTTTGCTTTGTGTATTTGCTGCTTTGACTGTTATGTGATTGGAGGAATTCCTTTGCTGATCCAATCTATTTGGATTTCCGTAGGCTTCCTATATGTTTATGGGCATCTATTTCTTTAGGTTAGGGAAGTTTTCTATAATTTTATTGATGATATGTATTGGCCCTTTAAACTGGAAATCTTCGCTCTCTTCTATACCTATTATCTTTAGCTTTGGTCTTCTCATTGTGTCCCAAATATCTTAGATGTTTTGGGTTAGGAACTTTTTGCATTATGCATATTCTTTGACTGTTTTGTCAATGTTTTCTATGATATCTTATGCACCTGAGATTCTTCTATCTCTTGTATTCTGTTGGTGATGCACATCTATAACTCCTGATTTCTTTCCTAGGCTTTCAATTAGGGTTGTCTCTCTTTATGATTTCTTTATAGTTTCTATTTCCATTTTTAGATCCTGGATGGTTTTGTTAAATTCCTTCACCTGTTTGGTTGTGTTCTTCTGTAACTCTTTAAGGGATTTTTTTTTGTTTTCTCTTCAGGGGTTCTACGTGTTTAACTGTGTTTGCCTATATTTCTTTAAGGGACTTATTTATGTCCTCTTTAAAGTCCTCTATCATCATCATGAAAATGTGATTTAAAATCAGGGTCTTGCTTTTCTAGTGCGTTGGGGTATATAAGGCTCTTTGTGGTAGGAGAACTGGATTCTGGTAACACCAAGTAGCCTTGGTTTCTGTGGCTTATGTTCTTGCCCTTGACTCTTTGCCATTTGGTTATCTGTGGTGTTAGCTGGTTTTGCTGTCTCTGACTGTGGCTTTTCAGTCCTGCAAGCCTTTGTGTTAGAAGTCCTGGGAGACCAGTTTTCTCAAGTAGGAATTTGAGTATGGAGAGCTGTGATACATGGGCAGCTCCAGGGTATAGATGGAAACTGGAAGGATCTTGTAGCAGGCTGTTCCTTGGTTCCTATATCCTGATGGATCTGGTCTGGTCATACTTGGGCCAGGAATTTGAGCAGAAGTGGTGGTCTGAACTGTATGCATAGGTGTGTCAGAAGACTAGCTCTCTCCAGTCAGGATTTGAGTATAGAGTGCTGTGGCACAGGATCAGCTACAAGTGCATTTGGAAACTGGAAGGATTGTCAGTGTTATTCTACTGCAAATAGAAGCTTCTCTGATGATAGTTGGAATATGAACTTATCTATAGATAGAACGATAAGTTATTAAGGGTCAGTTTAATATATGTATTTAGTACAACAATACTAGTTAGCTCTTCCCTAGGTTCTCTGATCTGCCTAGCCACAGGTCACTGGCCAGATAATGCTTCCAGGAACGAATTTACTCTTGTGAAATAGACTTTGAATCCAACCAGAATATTATTGGTTAAACCCAAATCATTGATGCCACTTTTATACCTCTAGTCACATCTTGTCAGACTATGTCAGAAATTTTGTTATTGACATAAAACTGATTACAGAGTGAAAGAGAAATAATGAGTAGCACAGAGAATTGTGGAGACAGGAATACAAATGATTAGGGGTATTAATTTCCTAGAGTACATATATGAAAAGAGCCCACATATTTTTAGCTTTAGCTGAAGAAGATGTAGGGACTGAGACTACTAGAAAGAGGTTTCTGAGTAGATTACCAGGGATCTTTTACTTCTAATAGTATGACTAGAGAAAAATGAGGAATTCATTCTGGTATTGGGGCTTCTTCTTGGTAAAAAGGAATTTGATAAATACAGCTATCCGTAATAGGGTAAATCTTGGATGTTTCTGAATTACAAATTCCATGCATTGGTTTTGGTAAGACACAATTTACTTTTGAAAAGTACACACACACACACACACAGAAGTCCCAACACTAGAATTCATTCCTTGTTTTTCTTATGTTTCTGTGTGTTGTGTGCATGTGTGCGTGCGTGTGTGTGTGTGTCTGTGTGTGTGTGTGTGTGTATGTGTGTGTGTGTGTATGTGTGTGTGTATGTGTGTGTGTGTGTGTGTGTGTTTGAGACAGGGTTTCTCTGACTAATAGCCCTGGCTGTCCTGGACTTATTTTGTATGCCAGACTGGCTTTAAACTCACAGAGATCCACCTGTCTCTGCCTCCCAAGTGCTGGGATTAAAGGTGTCTGACCACCTGTGTCAACTAACCCAGACCTATGGAAGTTCCTTGAGACCAAGAAACCAACCAAGGAGCCTACATAGGCTGTTCTGAGGACCTCGGCACATATGTAGCAGAGGATTGCCCCTTTTGGCCTCGGGGAGAGGATGCATCTAATCCTGTAGAGAATTGATGTCCTAGGGAAGGGGGCTGTGGGGGCAAGGTGGGAGGAACACCCTCTCAGAGGCAAAGAGGAAGGGGATATGGTAAAGAACTCTGGGAGTGGGTACTGAGAGGGGAGGCAACATTTGGAATGCAGATAAATATAATAATTTTTAAAAGGAATAAATGAAAAGTACAAATTATACAAACTTGGCATCTTGTATTTATATATTTAGGAATATATCTATATCTATTTTTGTTGCCTCTCTGTGTGTAACAAAACTTAAAGAAAAAGATGCCCTGAATTTGTAAGAGAACAGTGTTTATGTAAGATATATTGGAAGAAGGAAAGAGGAGGAAGTAGCATGTTATATTTTAATTTCAATAAGTAAAAATATATTAAGAAATCCTAATCTGAAAGTAATACAGCTAATATTTCTTTTCATGGAAGCTATGTTTAAACAAAAAGAAGTTATCTGGTACTTGCAGGGATAGGATGACTCATTTTCAAATATAAAATATTATGTGATATAGGTTTTTTTTATTAATATACATATTACACACAATTTATATGCAATTAAAAACCACATTTACAATGTGTTTACTTTTAATCACATAATATATATTGTTGAAGGTCAATAACATATAGCCTCTCTCTTAAGGTTTTAAAATCTCAAGAGTTAATATAAAATAAGTTAATCATAACAGATAATCCTAGATAAAAGCAGAGGAATGTCAGACTGATAAAAGCAGAACAATATCAGTGCTAATTGGAAGAATTTAAAAAAGTCCTAGTCAAGGGGATTGATACTGGATTCAAGAATGGGTAAGCCTTTGAAAAAATGTAGAGAATGGATAAGAATAATAAATTACATATATGAAATATTATTATTACAGTAAAATCACTTAAATAATCTTGAGAAAGGGGATGCTTACCAAACTATATTATTCTGGGTATAAAATCGGTAAAAGACACAGGAAATTTGAATTGAAGCTTAACAATTTAGCGCAAACTCCAATGATCTTTTCTAGAACAATTTTTGTCCAATAGTATTTCAACACAAACAGCATTTCTAAAGATTAATTTATCAATTAGATTTGCTAGATAACAAAGGAGCATTGTAATTATACCTAAATGAATTTTTAAATATGAAGGAAATCTCAAGTGGTCAGGGAAGTGGCACGTGGTTGTGTGGCTCATGATTTTCTGTAGGATATGACCACATCTGCTAGATTCTAGAGCAACATGACTCAGGAAAGTATCTTTGTCAAACGATTCAGCTGGCTTTACTAATGCAGATTGAAGTGGTGAATTAAAGCCAGAGGCCTACTGGATATTCACCCTTGTCCCTGACTTGTGGAATTTTGAGCTGGTAATTTTATCTCTGGCTTTTGGTTTACTTGTTGATTGTATGAGAATAATATCTCAATCCAATAGGACTGATATGATGATTAAAAGGAATTTTACAGTTTCTATTAGTGTTATCTAAACTGAACCTAAGATATACAGCTATAAAATCTCCTTGATATAAATAAAAATGTGTTTCAATTTTGCCTCATTATTCATGTTAAGATATCATATTTCATAGTTAATTGGCAGTGTTGATGGATTTTAAAAGTATGAATAATCTTGAAGCCAAATAGCCCACTTAAAGAATCATCTTATATATACCACATCCTTATCCAAAATGAGAACATCCATCTGATATTTTTTCCAAGTGTCTTTACAAAACAGTATTTATCAGGGTACAACCTTGTTGAATTTCTATCTTTAGATACTTTTAGAGTAATGGCTCAGAATTGCATGCAACATATGTAGTGAACACATTAGATGGTCAATTGTGCTGCACAATTATTCATTCGTTTGCTTTGCTTTAAAATTCCTAGGACAAGTTTACAAAACAAAAATGTATTGTTTTCACAAAGGAAGAGCCACATAGAAAACAAAGAAAATATGCATTTAAATGTACGATAGGTTATTAATGAAAGGCCATATTTATTCTGCCAATATTCACTCTCTGTTTGATATAATTAAATATTTAACTTTGAGAAACATGTTTCAAGATTCACAGTCATAATATATATGTTTGAAATTCTCTGTGAAAATAAACAGGAATATATAATTTTTATGTGTCAAATATTAAGGTTAATTATCTTTATACAGAGTACTTTGTAAGAAGAAACAGAAAATCTTTTATGTGATCGGATAGACCAAAACTTCGTGTTAAAGACAAAATTTCACCTAAAGATATAACTCAATTATAAACCTTAGACTTACTGTGTATAAGGTCTTGGGTTTAATATCTGGAGCTGCAAATAACATCAGCAGTGAAAATATTAAAAAATGTAGTGATAAAATGATTCCTAATGATATTCTTCGATGCTCATAGATCAGTGCCTTGTTAGCTATCATGAGAGTAAGGTGATTTGCAGCACATGGGAGCACATACAAAGACCCAGATGTGTACATTACACAGAGAGTTGGAGACCTTAGAACAACACTAAGCCCTAAAAGAATGTCTCCATCAAATCCTTCCCTCAGAGCACAGGACATGCAGAGGAAGAGAGGGCAGACTGTAAACCCAGAGGGGTAGGACAACAAAGAGAACCAGGTCCTCTAAATCTACATGAGCAAAGCTCATGATGTCACAGAGGCTGAAGTATAAGGCACAGAACATGTACATGTTTGCAACAGGCTCTCTGCACCTATGTCTTCAAGTTGAGCTGGGTTTTTTTTTTTATTATTCTTGAGTAGATAAATGAGTAGGTATCTTATTTTTGCATCATTTTTTGAGTTCTTTTTGTTGCTTGTTTTGTGTAATTTTGATGTGACAGGTTTTTTTTTCTTTACACTTTTACACTTTAATTTGCTATATTAAAGAATTGAATGAATGAAGTCATCTCCAACACAGTAAAGGTTAAAAAGTGAACTCTCATACCTGGTGGGAGAGGAATATCTGTTTTCTCCAATAAAATGTAACTGAGTATATCAACTATGCCAGGACAATTCTTATGATGAGGAGTAGTTGATCAACATATAATAGACTCCACAAATTTTTGTATGTATGCTTTTGTTTGGTTACAGTTTGATGTCTTTTGTTTGTTTACTTTTCTTTTTGAATGTGGTTTTATTTTGTTTTCTTGGTCTTGATGTTGTATTGAGTTTTGTTTTTTCTAAAAAATTTAAAGTTGGGTGTGTAGGGATGGAAGTGGATCTGGAAGGACTCGGTGGGGAGTGAAGACTATAGTTAAATATACTCAAATTTAAAAATTATTTTAAATGACAAAAATTAAAAGGAGAAATTTAATTTTCTTGAATAAAGATTTTTGGTTCACTTGAATGCATTGTGTCATGCTCTGCAGTAAGATACCTCAAGCCACATGGGTAGCAGAAGATGGCCTGTTCAGACATCAATGAGAGGAGAGGCCCTTGGACCTGTGAAGACTCATTGCTCTAGTATAGGGGAATGCCAGGTCAGGGAAGTGGGAGTGGGTGGGTTAGTGAGCAGGGAGAAGGTATGGGATAAGAGGGTGTTGGAGGGGAAAAGAGTATAAAATTTGAAATGTATATAAAGAAAGTATCTAATAAAAAGTGAAATGCATTCAGCTTTTACAAAATTTTGGTTGAATAATTCCTCTAAGTTCTGACTTCTTTTGGCCTTCTGTAAAATACTATGAGCAAACTAGGTTACTATTTATCAAAGCACAACCATGGAAAACATGTTAGAGGCATTATAAGAAAAGAGGATTTTATGGTAAAAATGTTTTTTCAACATATAAAAACTGTATTATGAATATTTAACAATTGTAGCACTTCATAATTTGATAAACTTACTTAACAATGTAATCTATTAATAAAGACACTTTGAAACACGCAAACTTTTGGAAAGCTAAACTAAGAAACTAAGCTAATACTCATAAATGTTAGTATCATTACTACACTTTGGCTTATTACAATTTTACCCAGCAGCAGGGCTTTCTGTTTCACAGCATTTGGATAACATTTAGATAACAGTTATCTTACCTCCTGGATTTGTTCAGTCTGTTTTTGGTCCTGTCACCTTATCCATCTCTAATAATGATTCTCAGCACTGAGATACTTCTGAGTCAGAACTGCAGAAACTGATTTAGGACTCAGGCCAGAGCAAGTAGAACTTGCCAATGCTCATAATGTCCTGATGGGATGACTGCCTCATGAAGCAGGATCTAGAAGGAGAATAAGAGAAAGTAATTCAGGGATTGATCAGTCTAAAACCAGAGTTTAATTATAAGAAAACTATATGTACTTTAGCTTCTCTGCAGAAGAAAGAAACCATTACATCTGCCATGAAGTTTCAGATATAATAAAGTATTACCAAGAAAATATCAAGTGATTATGAAATATCAGCATTTGACTTTGAATATTTACCTGAATAGAGCTGAAAATATTTTATCTATATTTTAAATAGTTTTGAAAATCATAGTATAGTTGTTGAATTTTTAAAAGTATTCTTTCAAAATCCCCAAAGTAATTAGAAGTTTCTTATGTATTTATATGGGCTGATTGAGTATCTTGATCTTTTGCAAAGGGAATAAAAGATCAAGAAGGCGTAAATGAGTGGAAAATCTACAATTACACAAGTTTCTTAAAATAAATACACATATAAATGTAGTTTAAATGAGCTACCTTATAATGGAGGGGATGTCTCTCCTAGGCCCTGCAGACTATGAAATAAAAAGGAGAATGCCCGAAATGGGTTACTTCTTTTTGAATTATTGGTCAAACATGTTCCCATAGATATTATAGGCTATTAGTAATGTTCTTGGTGACCCTTATAAGCTATATGGGAAGGCCCTATTGCTGAGATCATGACATATTTACTTCATAGGACACTGAGACTCAAACTGGAACTGATATGGAAATCCCATTCCAATTAACTCTTTTGAATGACTGAGTAAGTCAGATTTCATGTTATTTTCCTGGATTAAATCATTTAGTGCTTATTGAAACAGCATAACACTCTTCATTTGAGAATAAAGATATTGGGAAAAAACAAGGGGAGGGAAACATCTCTCTGTCTCTGTCTCTGTCTCTCTCTCTCTTCCCCCCTCTGTCTCTCTCTCTCCCTGTCTCTCTCTCTCTGTCTCTCTGTTTCTGTCTCTGCCTCTGCCTCTGTCTCTGTCTCTGTCTCTCTCTCTCACATGCGCACACACACACACACACATATTTCTGTAAACAGAAATAAACAGAAAATTAATCCTGCTGTGACAGAGTCAAAGATGAAAATTAGATAAGATCCATCAAAGTACTTACAAACAAATATGCAGATAGAAGATGAAAATAGCATGCCATTGAAATGCAGCCACAATACTAATCATTTACATGGAACTTATTGGGTGAAAGACCACTGTGATGGTTAATACTTTTTGTCCACCAAACTAGGTAAAGAAATGTCTAGACAAATATTAACACGTGCTTCTCACTATATCTATGAGGGCCATTTCCATGATCATTGTTCAAATGGAAATACTTCATTTCCAGGAGTGTTCTGGTCTCATGAATGGATTAATCACTTGATGGACCAATAACATGATGACATCATTACCAGGCAGTGAATTGTAGGTGGGAAGTAGTTGTTGGAGGAAGTAAGTCACAGGATTTGTGTCCTTGGTAAGTGCCTCATTCCTTGTCTGCTTCCTGAATCTGTTTTTCTCTGCCCCTGTCTTCCCCAAGCAAAGAAATTTTTCATCACCTAATTCTGCTATGATGTTCTGTCCAATTTTGTGAGGTTAACCAAGCATAACCTGAACATTTTGAAGATATGGTTTAAAGAAATATTTAATTTTTTAAGTTTTCTATGTTAGGCATTCTAACACAGTGAAGAGAAAGCAATGAAAACAATTTACTAGTAGTCCTGTAAGCAAAAGTTTATGATAATAAGGCAGTCTATAAATGGCCAAGGTACAGGGTAATAAGGGATATATAATGCTGACCACATAAGATTCCAGAATCTTCTGTATTAGCCTACCCTACACTGGATGATTTATAAAGAACAGAATTATGTTCACACTGTTCCAGAGACTAAGGTATATCCAAACTATGGCACCATTCAGTATCCAGTGGAAACCTGCTTCACTCCAAAATTTTTTAGACTCTATTCCCATGAGGTAGAATAAGCAAGGGATTTAGGTTTATTTCACAAATACTGTAGAATGGTTCTATCTCTGTGATCTAATCACCTTCCCAAAGTACAGTGTTTTGCTGCAGAGATATGGCTCAGCAGGTAAAGAAACTTGCTGCCAATGAAAAGATAGAAAATAATACAGCCTAATTCTAATGACCCCCAAGAAATCAGTAGTTTAAAATGCTATCTCGCTTTGTTAGAAACTAGGTAAAAGGTCACATTCCAGAGCCTGCCCTTTGTTTAGACCTAGCAGACAGGCCTTGAATAGGTGATCCTGGCCCCATAGGGTAACTGAAAATGGGCTAAGCTTATCTTGCTTCTGTAAACTTACGCCCATTACCCCTAAGCAGGAGTTCATGCAGCTGTAGACTTTATAGGAAACTAATTGGTTCACTGAGCGCGGGCTCTGATAATTTAAACTGATTGGCCTACAAACTATGGAATGGTACAAATCAATTGGCTCGCATTTCGCGGGCTCTCCATGCTAAGAAATGATTGGTTTGTGATTCGCGGGCTCTGTCGTAAACTTATAAAAGCTGTCTCAATTCGGCACTCGTGGTCCATAGTCCTCTGACCCTGCGTGGTGCACGGCGGCTATGGAACCCAGAATTCTGGAAATAAAGAAATCCTCATGCTATTGCATCGAGACCGTTTCTCGCGAGTGATTTGGTTGTCGCCTTCCGGGGTGTGGGGTGCTGGGGCACCCTCGGTTTTTGGGGGTCTTACAGCAACACTTATGTGTAAGGCCAAGATACCACCATAACATGGAAGAAAAGAACTGACTCCTGAAAATTATTAATCTCCCTCCTCACCTCTATCTTTGTGTATGGCACATATGCCTGGAGGCCATCATACAAGCAAACACACAATAAATAAAAACATGTGAAAAAATTAAGAGTACTCTAATGTTGTATTCTGTAGCTGCCTGCAGCTACTGTGAACTGGGTTTCTGGAACAGAAGCTGAGGGATGGATGGGAAGGGGTGAAAAGAACGAGGGCCAGGATGATATTTTACTGATCAATGCCAAAACTTTAATGAATATCAGACCATTTAAAAGTTTAGGCAACCCCGCCCCCCCCCGCCCCCAGGCTCTGGGGGTGAGTTTCCAGGGAAGTGGTCTGGCTGTTCACTGAGTGTTGGCTCCACTGCTCAGGCATCTGGTTGGGTCACCTGCTTAATTCAGGAATTCATAGATATGGAGGAACAATGAACTTCATCTTCACTCTGAGCACTCCACCCTAGGTGGAGCAGGATCCTGACTAGCACTGGATTCCCTGCTCAACAAAGGCTAGGACAAGTTCACCTGAGCACTCCACCCAAGGATAAAAATTCCTGCTGTAATCTACTTCCCTATTATGCCCTAAAGTCAGATTCCTGCCCAAAGCCCTTGTCCTTGGCCAATGTCAAGTTCCTACCATGTGGCATGACACCCCAATATGGCTCTGTATACTCTAACTTCTTATTCTATCATCATACGAGTTTGACTTTAACAAAAGAATATAAAGGAGATGTAAACATTCAATCCACAACAGAAGCTGTGAACAATGTTCTCCCACATCCTTTATGAAAGATGACTGAAATTCACAATTTATCTTGAGAAATTTCGCCAGGTTTTGTCTCTTGCTCTTCATTTCAGCTATGAACTCCTCTGTCTCTTCTATCCAACTCACTCTCTCATTTAACTATAGAAGAAATTTTATTCCTGCTTTGTCTATTCTGTGAGAGTATTCCCTTTTAACTCTTGTTATTCTCCTTAGAGAGGTACCATACCAGTTGCACTATCTGTAGCTCTTTCCATTCATTCTTTGACTCCTAAACACCCATGTGACTATTTTTTCCCAGGTTTTGCCTCTAGTGGCAAAGACAAGATGAAGAAGAAGAAATTAAACCTAAGATACAAAAGAGAACCTGGGAAATGACAGCTGTGTTCAAAAGGACTATTTTACTATTTTAATCTGAAAATGGCACACATAGAGAGAACCAGGCCTGGAAGATAGTTGGGAACCCTCACACAAACTTAAGAATGCTCACTTAGTTTAAAAAACAGGCCAAGGTTTTGTTGTTGTTTGTTTGGTTGTTTGGTTTTCATTTTTGAAATGGAAAAATATATAATGACTTTAATTTTTAAATTAATTTTTCAATTTAATTTTTAAGTTTTTTCATTGTGAGGTTTACTTTGGGGGCCTATGTATAAAGTAAGTTGTATGAGAGTTTCCTCATGACATTGGAATTAATAAATTGATCAGAGGTCCTGAATTTGGGAAGGTATAACTTAAAAGAAGACAAAATTATAACTTAGAAGGGAGAAGAGGAGGAGGTGGTGGGAAGATAGTCTTCCTGGGGACTGGTTAGAAACAGTAAACTTTGCATCCCAATAATTGGAAAACAGGGAATATCAAAGGACAGAAATATTTCATACCTAGAGGAGATAGGCTGGAAAGGTTTAAAGTAGTTTCAACGAAAAATGGCCAAATATAAACATAGATATGGTTTAATGTCTGAGCATCTCAAATATGCTTGTGGACTGCTTACAAGAATACAGGAAAACAATTATTGAAGTTTCTACAAATAATTGTAACTGTATAAAAGTTTTCTCATGTTTTACTATGAATGAGGGAATCTTAGACCTAGTTTGCTTTAAAACTCAGATAAGGCTCCTTATAAACTTATGAGTTTTTGTTTTATTTTATTTTTCTTTAACTGAAACAAGTTTCTGTGGTCTTTACCCTGACTCACATTTATAAGCAAAAAAATCTGACTGATTGAAGTAAAAAGAAATGCTGTTAAAGTGATTTGACAATTTCACTTGTTTCTTCAGTAACATTCCATTGGCCTTTGGTGTTCTGGTCATGGATTTTATTTATCAGTTTTTCTTAAAAAGAGACTATTTGTCCTTGTCATATGTTTGATTCTGGCTGTAGAATTTTGGAGTCTTGGCCAGATGATGGAATATTTTTTTCCCACACTATGGTATGCTCTGATTGATCATAAGTGAGTGTCCTTACTCTCAGACAACTATGTGTATTATCAACAGATCAGAAGTATCTCAACATGCCTGTACCATATCATAATGGCTACTGTAAAGCCTCAAATTACCTTGATTATGGGGGGCCTAAGCAGTAGCGATTGACTCCTCTAGGCTAAGGACCATCTCATCTGCTGAGGGCATTTATTGCCTCGTGCTATTTAAGTGGTCTCAGCAGGATGTGAGTGACTGAAAGTAGAGTCATTTGGACAAGTTCTTGCTAAGAGTTATTTTATGTATAGTTTCAGTGCTACTTTAAAAATCTTTTAGTGTTTTAATGATCTTTTCTTTAAATTTATTTTTCCTTTTATGATATATTTTTACCTATTGATCTTTTAGGAAAGTTGGTGTGGTGCCATTTGACTTTTTCAATTCTTATTTCCTCTCTCCCCTTTCCATTTACTCCTGTCTGTTTTTCTTTCCATTCCTGTCTTTTTTCCAACTGTTGGACATATTCTAACTATGACTGATCCTAGAAGAATCTACTGCATATTTTAAATCTGCAGCTCTGGCACTTCCAAGTTGTTTCCAAGAGAAAAATTGAGCTATCGGTTCATAATATTTGAATTCCTTTCTGCTTTCTGGCTCTTTTATCCAGCTTCTGACTTTTAGATCCTTTTACACATTTTGCAAGGTTTGTATAAAGTCATCCCTTTGTGAAATTGTACTGCTTTGTTGAATGTCATGAAATTTTATTGATTTGAGTGCCTTCATCTCAGATGAATCCTCAGTTTTGTGTGTGTTAGCATTTCTTTTATTGTTTGCTGTATGCTTTCTGATGTTTTGATTTTCCAGATTTTGAGGAAAGGTTTTACCTGAGATCTCAGTGGAGTTTTTCTTTTCTTTTAAAAAAAACTTTCTACTTGAATACTTTTCTCTGAAGTTAAGATTTTAACAAAGTAAAATAGTAATTGCTCATTCTTCCTGTGATTAGTAATACTGTGTAAAGTTTACAAAGCTTGGGCCAGCATGTATATTTCTATCTATGGCTGATGGTTTACCTTTGGCCCTTTCTGTGACACTATAAATCATACCCTGCCTCTTCAGCACTAATGAGAATAAACAGCATTTCACATATTTTTTGAGTCTTAAATAGTATATACAGTACATGCTGATATTTTTTAATTACCAAGTGTTGTACAGAAGTAAATGCCTATATTTACCCACCCACAAAACATGAGAAAAAGAAGGAAAAATGGGACACCAGTAAAACTTTCTTAAGTATAAACTTTGAAATCGGGAGAGATTGTAGTGAAATAGCAGCACTAATGAAACAACAACGAAGACTAGAAGGATATACAAAACTCAGAAAATTAGAGTAAAATGAATATACAGTATCTTAGAGCACTAGGAAAAATAAAATGAGGTTGAAGGTTTCAGTTAAGTCACAAGTTGGATTATTTGAAAGTTATAGAGTTCATAGATATAATTTTCTATATTACTCTATATTAGTGGATGGACAATTCTGTTATTAATCACAATTTTGTTTTTAAAATACTCTTAACTTCAGTGAATGTGTTCAAATATACACTCTTTGAGAACACAAGATGAAACCTTTGTAGAGGATTGGTCTCATGCTGTTTATATGCAAATGAAAAATCTGTACCCCATGATCTGGTTGCTCCAAGAACAGATCCTCACATATACCAGCTTCTCTTGTGGAAAAGTTGTCACCCAAATTATCTATGATTGGTTGATAAAGATGCTTTCAGGCTGGGCTGGGCAGAATAGAGGGAGGAGAGCAGAAATTTCTGGGCTTGGTGTCAGAAGCAGGGACCATGAGAAGGAGGGAGAGGAAGATGAAGGGAGAAGTTGCTGTGAGGTAGGTGTACTGTGAGCCCAGTTCTATGTGGGCTGGCCTATTGGGGAAGGAACAGCATAGGCAGAACATGGCAAGTGATATTTTAGGTTTATTGATATGGAAATAGAGAATATAGCATAGAGGGTTGAGCATTATCAGCCCAGCTCTAATGTTTAAGCCTTAATGTAAATGTAAAGGTTTCTGTGTCTTTGTTTGAGAACTATATGGTCCAATTGGGAAAAAGTCCCCCTAATAATATTTACCACAACAAATCTTTCTTGAATATATATATATAGAAATTCAAAACAACAAAGTAGACAGACATGCATGAAATAGTGAAAACAATGTCTACCTAAAGTTTATCACCTGTGGTGGCAGTACTTTTTCCTAGATCTAGGAATCAATAATGATCCCACAACATTCAGAACATTTGATTGTATAATTTGTAATGAAACATACACACTGAAAAAAATTATGTGTTCTTTTAATAAGCATCTTTGAAGAAGAGATTATAGAAGTAATGAAGGGAAATGGGACAAATATATATATATATATATATATATATATATATGCCTAAAGAAATTAGAAACAGATTGATAAAATACAAAGGACACATATTTAGGGAAGAAATTAAGCTTTATCCTAAGGCAAAGCTTCTTAAAATTTGTCGTCATGATACTGGACTTCTAGCATGCAGGTGGCCATCAATGGTCAACTGATACTTACTTCCTGTTCCATAGGCATCCCTTTGTCTAAATTTGAGAATCTGATGGATGAATGGATAGTTGTAAATGTCTATTCTCCTCTAAAGACAGCATACCAGGTGAAGGAGGAAGGGCAAATGATTGTCATTTATCATAGAAAGTCTTGAATTTATAATCCATCTTTCCTACATTAGAAGGGATCATCTATAGAGAGCTGCTTTTCTAACAGTTTTATGTAAATATGACCTAGAGAACTTGTCAAAATGCAAACTTAGATCAGTAGGTGTGTGGTGGGGTTTGAGAGTCTCCCAACTTTTGATGTCCTACTTTGCTGTGGACCACGCACTGATGGGCAAGAGTCTATTTTATTTTATTTTATTTTATTTTTGCTCTGCTGTGTAGCTGACAAGAATAGGAACTCAAAGCAGTGTTCACATGTCTATAACATCAGAAGTAACTAATTATAAAGTTCCTCATTTTTGCCCAAAGCATAGATTTCCCTTGACAAAAAATAAATCAAAACATATTCTCCATACCATAATATTCGAATGTGTTGGAACTTAAAATAGAGTTCCATTTGTGTCTCAGATACCAGACAAAAGAAATTTAGACCTTCGTACTCTGCAGTTAATTTACATAAAACAATTTGATAGTTTAATAGGTTTCTATGTTGTTACATTGTTTTAAAATTAAAATACAATTTATACGATATAAATTTCACCATTTAATTGTTTTCAACTGTGCAGTTCAATGGATTAAAACTGTTTGATGTTTCTTTGTTAGGTTCACATCATGCACCCCGATCCCAGTCATCTCCCTATCGATTCATATGTTCCTTCTGCCCTTATAACCTCCCCCATAAAGAAAATAACAAAACAAAAATAAAATAAACAGAACAAATCTCATTGTCATGGAAGCTGTAGTGTGTCTCAGTTTGTCCCAGAGTATATCCTTTTGTCCACACATCTTTACTTGTAAATATTCATTATAATCTGTCTTTGCCTCTGTCTTTTGCCACACCATTGATACCGGTATAGGCCTTCTCTCATATATCCTGTTGTTGCCCTGTGTCATAGAGATTCTGCAGCCTTGGTTCTGAAGTGTTGGTTGTTTCCTATACTGCAGCAGTTCATAGATGAGGTAGATGTGGTGGTCCAGATCAAAGCCCTGAATATGGGTCTCGGTCGTAGATGAGTTGGTCAGATCACCAGCTTTCCAACACCCGTACCACCAGTGTCTGCTCTACTGTGGTGACCAGTCTAAATTAGGGGCTGCTATCTCAAGTACTACAGTTGGTGAGAGGCTAGGCCAATTCCCTTGTTTTCACATCCTCAGAAATGTCTCACTCTTCTCAGTGCTTCAGCTGGAGAAGGGTGGGGCCACATCTGGCATCTTTCCCAAGTGTATATCATTTATAGCAGACAAGTGGCAGGGACATCTCTCCTGTGCTCATGCCCTCGGGGTCTGCTCACTGAAACCATTGTCACCAAGGCTACCTCTACTGTGTTGCCCATGTGAGGTACAGAGTCCACTCTCCCAAGTGCTGCACCCAATAATTGTGGGGACAGCTTTGTACAGCTCATGGATATCAACATGATCTCAGGCCACAGCAAGAAATTCTGCATGCTATTTAGCATTAGTATGAGTCAGCAACATTCATACTGACCGCTGCTCATGCAAAGCATTGGGACCAGAGGTGGCCCTAAGAGACAGAACAGGCTGAGACTCCACCACGGCCTCTTTTGCAGAGCAGGCCATCCACAACATGCCATTCCACTCTACCCCTGCATCTCCAACACCAGTCCTGTTCATAATACTCAAACTCTAAGTCTTTCTTTATTGCAGTAGCTGTGACCAGGCCTCAGAGTGTCACATTTTATCTATCTATCTATCTATCTATCTATCTATCTATCTATCTATCTATCTATCTGTCTGTCTGTCTGTCTGTCTGTCTGTCTATCTATCTATCTATCTATCTATCTATCTATCTATCTATCTATCTATCTATCTATCTATGTAGGCAAGAAGTATATGAGTATTCTAATACTCTCTATTCAGTCATTTCCCTGAACCCAATTCAATGACCCAAAATTTAATTAGAACAGAGAGGCTTCCCTTACTGAACTCTACACTGAACGTGGAGTTCAGTGGCTTCTTTTAGGCTCATGGTTTTGTACTTGCATCTTTTAGAGCAGGGGTTCTCAATCTGTGGGTCCTTACCATTTCAGGGCCCAATAAACCTTTCACAGAGGTATCAGTATCCTGAATATTAGATAACCACAACTCCTAAGAGTAGCAAAATTACATTATGAAGAAAGAGCAAAAATAATTTTATGGTTTTGGTGTCACCACCACATAAGAAACTATACTAAGGGGTTGCAATGTTAGACATACTTAGTATTACTGCTCTAGAGAAACCTCCACAGAACCCGTAGTTATGGCTCGCCCCCTCCTGTGTGCTCCAGATCACTGGCCTGCTCTCTGTCTCCCTGCATGCCCTTGCTATGAACACTTCAAAAAATTGAGATAAAACTATTTGTGGCTTTGTATTATTAATCTAATATAAAGTTTTATTTTTCTCTACATATGTATAATTACATTATTTCATGGGTGAACACTATTCTATTTTGTAGGTAACCCTTTTCTTTTCACATTCATCAGTTGATAGATACTTGAGTTACTTTAAGTGATAAGAAAAGTGGTATTACCATAGTAGTGGACAATCTGGTGTCACCATGTTTTTTTATTTATCTTGGTTGTATCCCTAAAAGTAAAATTTCTGTGTGACATTGTAATCATACGCTGTTATTCTAAGTACTTAGACAAAATGTATTAGAGTTTTAATACTCCAGTTCCTCACTAATAGTTGTTTTGTTTGGTTTAGTTTGGTGTGTGTATGTGTGTATGTGTGTGTGTGTGTGTGTGTATCCATGTGTATACATATGTATGTCTCTGTATGTCTAGGTACACATGTGTGTCTGCCCACACATATACTTATGTGTATGTATATATGTGTGCATGTTCAAATATATTGCAGGTGCTTGTGGGGGGATGTCAATGCATGTGTAAATATGGCTGCCAATATGTTCCTGCTCATGTGGTTAAAAATTTCTTGTGGGTATTTTCATGTGATCATGCACATGCATGCATGTACATGTGTTGTACAAGTGTGTGTGACTTTTGCTTTCTCCCAAGTTATAGATACTAGTTTTCATGTATGGTTGATATTCAAAACAAGAAAAAGTGATATTTCTATTAAAATGACAGGGAAATCTATCATATCATGCTTTTTATATTGGAAAGTCCCTTTCCACCACTCTGGACAACTCTTTAACTGAATCTCTGTAACATATAGGCTATTCTGTTTAGGTGATATTTGTGACAAAGTGAGCAGCATGTTATTTGCATTCTTTCCCACCTCTGTGGTGCTTTCTCAGATTCTGTCCCTGACACCGCGAGACTGTACTTAAAACTGATGTCTCGAACAGCCTCACATCCTTAGTGACTTATCTTCTAACCGGAGACAGCAGATCCCAAAGCACACTATCTTGATGTACTTTTTAAGAGGCTAATGGTGTTTCTCCTTGAATATTCACAAATATCTCCAATTATAACCTATTTAAAAATTATTTTCACTTCCATCTCCACACTTCCTTATTTATATCCATTTTCTACTGCAGTTGGTAGGCTTTTATCATGTCCTACCACTTAAATTAGAAACTTGACAATGGGCCACTGGCACTTTTAATCTTGTGCAAGAACAATACTTGTTTTCAGTGTTCTCCTTATCTTTCCCTTTACCACCTGGTGCTAAGCTTCAGGCTTTTCTTGGTAGCACCTTAGTTACTTTTCCACTGCTGTGATAAAACACCATAGCCAAGGCAACTCATGGAAGGGAGGGTTTATTTGGGGTTTATAGTTCCTGAGGGATAGGATTCTATCACCATCAACGTGGGGAGCATGGAGTCAGGCAGACATGGGACTGAAGCAGCAGCTGAGAGCTCACATCTCTATCTACAAACAGGAAACAGAGAGACCTGGCTTGAAATAATGTTTGTTCAAACCTCAAAGCCTGTCTCTACTAACAAATATCCTCAAGCAAAGTTAAACCTCCTAATCCTACCCGAAACAGTCATTAACTAGGACCGAATATTCAAATGTTCAAGACTTATCAGAGACATTCAATTCAAACTACTATGCACCAAATTTAGAGCAATTCTTTCATTGATATTTCTGCCAGAAGGCCTTCTATGGTTTCTGTATCCCTCAGGAGTTTTCAGGAAGTTTATGTAAAACAGAATCTTGCCCAATCATTCCTGTGTTAGAACACTCAGCGACATTCTGTCTAGTATTATTTAAACAGCTATTTTATTCCTCTAGTGTGAAGACAGCCAATATCCTTCAATGTAGACCTTTAAAAACTCAAGTGACAATTTGAAGACAATGTGTTATTAGTAAAAAGCAATATATTTGAGCAAACACTCAGTTTTAAAAGTGGAACAATGTTCCATTGCAGCTTAACAGATGAGAATCCTGAAAGCTTAATGCTTTCTGGATGATTTGCACAGAGCATTATTAAATCCTTGTACATGCTGTAGAAAGACCACTGCATATCTTTCACATATGCAAAATAAGGTATGTATGCACTACATTTATGTAAACAAATCTGATTTCTCTTTTGATTAGAACTTTGAGCCATGTTATCCCGCTCTGACTTTTCCATAGTAACATATTGCATATGGAAATTTTGTTTTAGGAGAACTACCATAAGCTATGCATTTTGTGGGAATAAAAATGAACACAGGAATAAAGTAAAAGTTAAATTTAAACGTGAATGCTTTTGATTAAATTGGCACATATAACAAGTTGCATAGTTCAAGATTTTGATGTTTGCTAAAATCAAAATCAACACAAAGCCACGAGACCCACATGATTCGGCCAACCAAATCAATTAGGCATATTTATACTATTATTTTTAATTAAATAATATGATGTTTACCTTTTGTTTATTTGATCAAATCATTCCTGATCAGTGGACATATTCCTACTGGAATTTGGTCAAAAGGAAACCTTTATAAATTTTTGACATTCCTTCCTGTTTATTCCCAATCAGAAACGCCTCTGAATTCTTCCATCAAGAGATATCTTCAATCTGACTGCAGCTTTCTGTCTCCATGCCTTCCCTGTATCTCATTATCAGCCATCTAGATTCTTGGGTCCCTCCTTAAATATTCTTGCATTGTAGCCTTTTTATAATCTGTCCTCTGAAGAAATAAGCTAGTTTTAAATGTATCCACTGAAAGCAGTCCAAGGCTGTCACCAGCTCAGTGAGACTGGAGCGGCTTGCGTGTCCTGTGTAGTTCCACAGGATCTGGCCCTGCCTCATTTTTGAACATGTGACCTATCACTTTTCCTGTAACTTACTTGGTTCTGACCATAGCCATCAGAGAAGCTGACTACAGGCCACATTCTTTGTAATTTTTTACCAAATTGGTTTTGCCTCTTCCTTGGTCTTGTCTCTTTACAGCTCCTTATGTGCTGCATTGTCTGTCCCACACATTCATAGGATGAATTATTTCTCAGTACGTCAGGTCTTCAGTACAGAGTATGGCCGTGTAACTTTGCTGTAACAACACATCACCTTTTGGGTGTTTTAAGCAATAGCAATGATATTTTTCATTATTCTGAAAATGGAAATCAAGAGCTGAACTTTAAGATTCCTATCCTTTCCCTGGGATCTCGCTCAGTTTTTGCATAGCTTCTGTTCTACCCATTCTTATTCACTCAGTTTCTTCTCATTCAACCTGACTATGCACCTTAAAGCCCAGTTTTCAACATCCAACATGGATTCATAATTTTATTTTCTCTGGCTTCTTTTATTTTAATCAACTGAGATGTGGAAATATTGAATGAATAATTCTATACAAATAGTAAATATATGCAAAATTACAAATTATTCTGAGTTGTGTGATGAACTCTTAGGTCATACTCTATATCCTACTTTGCCTTGGAATCATATTTTTGTCTAGTATAACTGTATTGAGTGATTCCTGCCAGATAGCCACACTGTCGCTCTATCTAAGACTCTAGAGCTCCAGCATTATATGATATCATGTTGCTTGTATTCAAGTAACTGCATTTTTCTTAATAATGGTCCCAAAATATGACAATAATGATGATGGCAGTTTCAAAAGATCATTTAAGTGAAAATTCTTGAAGGACAAAGCGACAAAATCTTACACAAAGTTTCAGTAAGAAATGTATCTATGATGAGAAGCTAGGATGGTGAATCAATGGAGAAGGATGCACTTAGCTTGTGTGAGAGCCTGGGCATAATTAACAGCACCAAAAATACAATTAAAGCAAGATCCCATGACAGGAATGGAACTTGTAGCCATGGCAGATTATGTAAAAGAAAGAGTATATGATACTGTCGGTATTTGTATCAGACTACAGAACATACAGACATAGTGAGCAGAGGGCCTAGGTTGATCCCATGCAGGCTCCGTGTTTGGCAGTTCAATCTCTGTGAGCCCCTAAATATCCCAGGAAAACTGATTCTGCTTAGGTTTTCTTGTGGTGTCCTTGACCTCTCTGGATAGTTCAATCCTTCATCCTCCTCATTCATACAATTCCCCAAGCTCCACCTAATGTTTAGCTGTAGGTCTTTGCATCTGTTTCCACCAGTTGCTGGATGAAGCTTCTCAGGTGACAGTTATGTTAGGCACCTTTCTGGAAGATAATCTTAACATGTCTTACATATAAACTTGTAAATTTGTACTCTGGTCAAAAATGTATGCAGAATCACCACAATAAAAGAATGCTTATGTCTCTACACATGTCATGGTATTTCACCTGATAAGTTTACCATTCTTCTCTGATTTTGTAGTTCCAGCATCTCTTTGGAAAGTAGCTTGACACCAGTAAACTAAGAACTGCCTTTCAATTTCTGGCTTTAATTACTACATGTGCACCAAGATGCTATTTATTTTGTAGCATTGATATGCAGGCACAGTTCCATTTCTCTTTTGTTCACATTATTCTGCTTTCTAGTGAGAGTCCAAACCTCACAGTCATGTTTTGATTAAGAGAGTAATGCTTTATTAAAATTTGAACAGTCTGTTATCAATGTGGTGTTATTCTTATTGTAATAGCAGTACAATATTCTTCAGCTGCTCTGTGAAAAGAGGGAACTGATTTCTCCCCTCCTTCCACTGCCTAGGTGTTTACAGGGGGTTTGCATCATTTCTACTGTAAAAGGTGTCTGGCTTTCATTTGAGATGGTGCCAAACCATTTTGCTGATTCCATTACCTTTAAATATATTGAAGGTGTGGCTTACCTTTTCCAACTTTATTGCTATCTGAGAGGTGGAATTACATTTACATGACGTGCTAATTTCTGCTTTGAATTCTGCTTTGTAGGTCCAAGCTGTGGTTTATTTGAGAAATATTTGTAGTATTTCAAAGATCTCTTCAGATCATTGAATTCTGCAGCATTACTAGGCTACTGGAATACAAGACCTATGAGAATATTTTTTCATAGACACACTTAATATGCCACTGTTTGCAATTTATCTATTTTCAACTGTGTAAGTCATAAGAAAGGAGTCACTAAGCCTCAGTATATTTTCAGAAAGAAAGGTTAGGACTAGGAAAAGTTAAGCTAGAATGATACATTCTGTTGCATTCTGTGCCCCAGAGGTAGTTCATTTGAGTCTTCAAATCTCTTCTTGATGATGAGATTCCCACACTTCAGGTGTGTTTACTGGTGCTGCTGCTTACTGGATGTCACACAAATGATTAGAGGAACCCATTCACAAACAGCAGTAAACTGTAAATGCTCAGAGAGATGCAGTAATGATGGGGAATTTTAGTATTAACTTTCCATACAACTAAGAAAAAAGAAATGTATAAAAACAATACTCCGACTTACAGTTTTAACTTTATCATTTGTGAATTTTACCTGATTTGACTGTATCTTAATATTAAAGCTTTTCCTAAGGTAAATACAGATGCTAACTTTTGTGTTGCATTATGAATTATTATTGCATTGTTTCTGTATAAAGAAAGTCAATCTTATAGTTTAATAAGATAACCGTGAAGGTCAGAGTTTTTGATTTATGTTTTGGGGAGGGCAGATCAAAACACTAAATGGAGCCCTCAATAAGGAACTTATACAAATCATATGGAACAATGCAATCATTTCTAAAATGATTACTCAGCAATTATTGATCAAACTTACAATATGTTTTTATCTATCTTTCTTAAAGTAAAAGTTATGTATGCCATGCTTAATCAGATTCGAATTTAAAACTAATTCAAAATGTCTACTTCCAGGGCAACTCTTTGAATTTTAACAAGATAACATTATTACAAAAGAAAAGAGTCTGCAGCTAATATGTAGAAGTTATATTTACTAGGATTCTTAAAGGCTTGCTAACTCTCATGTTTATAAGTACCTGCATATCTGTCCATACATTTGTTAGTAGTAGAGGGATGTAAAGCCTGCTATTATCTCTGCTATTATTATTACAATAAATAGCACTGAGAACAATTGAATAAAAATGAATAATTCAGTAAATGATATCATTAATAGAAAAAATGATTTCATGGCAGAAAGTAGTCTCAGAAAGAAATACTCTGCTCTGGATTTTTTTTAAAGTTTTCTTTTTCTTTCTTTCTTTTTTTTTTGGCACTTTATTTACATTTCAAATGTGTTCCCCTTTCCCGGTCTCCCCTTGGGAGTCCCCCTCCCCCACTCCTCTCCCCCACTCCTCTTCCCCACCCCCTTCCCTTGACTCTATGAGGGTGCTCTCCCAGAAAGGAATATAGGAATGCTAAATATGATCAGTGAGAAGTTACCAGATCCTTCTGTCATTATCTCTGTTTTAGTATTAAGGAATGAAAACTCAAAGATAAAATAACTCATACCTAATTCCGTGGGAAGGAAGAGGAAAAAAAATGGGATGTAAACTCAGTATCTTTGGCTCCACTCTCATATTTATCCTCTATGTAGTGTAGTTCTGAGAAGGATTTAGACCCAGATATCCCTCAACAGATGAAAAGGCATTTATCTTGGGTATTTTGTACATTTTTTTGGCTAATATCTACTTATTAATGAGTACCTACCATGCATATCCTTTTGGGTCTGAGTTACCTGGCTCAGAATAATATTTTCTAGTTCCATCCATTTGCTTTCAAAACTCAGGATGTCCCCATTCTTAATAGCTGAGTAAATGAACCACATTTGCTGTATCTATTCTTTTGTCATGGGGCATCTTGGTTGTTTCCAGCTTTTGGCTATGAACATAATGGAACATGTCACCCTGTGGCATGGTGGGGCATCTTTTGGGTATATTCCCAAGAGTGGTATTGCTAAGGCTATGGAGTGCTAACAAAAAGAGACCTTGCATGAGCACACTGTGGAAGACCCAACAAGCAGCTGAAAGAATCAGTTGCAAATATTTGCACCCAACCAATGGTCAGAAGAGGCCAATCCCTGCTGTGAAATTAGGGAAGGCTGAAAGAAGCTGAGGAGAAGAGTGACCCTGTAGGAGTACCAGCAGTCTCAATCAATCTGTACTCCCGGGATCTCTGGATCACCAAAACAGGCAGCATACACTAGTTGATATGAAGCCCCCAAAGCACATATAGTGGAGGACTTCTGGGTCTTTGTTCATTAAGAGATAATGCACCTAACCCTCAAGAGACTGGAGGCCCAGGGAGTTTAGAGGTCAAGTGGGGTAGGAGGTGGGGCATCCACGTGGAGACAAGGTGTGGGGAGGAGGTACCGGATGTGGAACAGTCAGAGACTGGACAGGAGGACTAATATATGAGTTGTAAAATAAATATATATTACTTAGTTAATTAATTTAAAAATGAAAGTGCATTAATTCTTAATTCATTTGGGGAGACAATGTGGTGTGGAAATCAACAGAATCAGCTGAAATGCTCTCTCTGAGATTTACCTACTTATTTTTCTTTCTTCTTTTTCTTTTTCTTTTTTAATTGGTTATTTTATGTATTTATATTTCAAATGTTGTCCCCCTTCCCAGTTTCCCCCACAAGCCCTCTATCCCCTCCCCTCCCCCTGCCTCTCTGAGGGTGCTCCCCCACCCTGCCTACCCATTTCCTGCTTCAGCGCCCTAGTAATCCCCTATCTAGGGTCATTGAGACTCTACATGACCAAAGGCCTCCCCTGCCAATGATGCCCTATAAGGCCATCCTCGGCAACATATGCATCTGGAGCCAGGGTTCCCACCATGTGTACTCTTTGGTCAATGGTTTAGTCCCAGGAAGCTTTGGGGGGTTTGACTGGCTGATATTGTTGTTTTCCTATGGGGTTGCAAACCCATTCAGCTCCTATAGTCCTTGTCCTAACATCTCCATTGGGATTCCCGTGCTCAGTCTGATGGTTGAATACCTACATACTCATCTGTATTGGTCAGGCTCTAGCAGAGCCTTTCAGGGGACAGCTATACCAGGCTCCTGTCAGTGATCACTTCCTGGAATCAGCAATAGTGTCTGGGCTTGGTGACTGCATGTGACATGAATCTGCAGATGGAGCAGCCTCTAGATAGCCTTTTCTTCAGTCTCTGCTCTACTCTTTGTCCCTGTAGACAGGAGCGATTCTGGGTTAAAATTTTTGAGGTGGGTGGAGTTTTAAATGGTGTCTTTTCCAATCAGTTCTGTTTGAGATGCTTGTCACTGTTTTACTTGCCATGTATCCTCTTATGCCTGGTATATTCAAGTGCTAATAAAACAGTTGCAAGGACTGTTCAGTTTCTGAAATTTTGTAATCACCCACAAGTCACATATTTTGTTCTTTTTAAAAGAACTTTATTCAAAATATTTTTTCATACAGTATATTCTAATCATGGTTTATTTTCCCTTGATTCCTCCCAGATTCTCCTCACCTTTCCAAATTGCCTTCTTTTCTCTCTCTCTCTCTCTCTCTCTCTCTCTCTCTCTCTCTCTCTCTCTCTCTCTCTCTGTCTATTTAGACAATAAACAGAAAATGAAACAGAATAAAAAAGAGAAAAGAAAAAAATGAACCTCCCAATAAAGAAAAGAAAACATACATACACAAGCACACACTCCCAATCACACAACTTACAAATGCACCCAATAAGAAGCCACACTACACAAGCAAAGTACAAGTAAAATAAAAAACCTGCCCAAACAAAGCATTTTGAGACTAAACATCTCCAAATATACCATGGAGTTTGTTTCATGTTGAATATTTCTGGATAAGAGGCCTCTTTTAAGTGTGGTTTGTATATTCAATTAGACACCATTGAAGAGAGCTAATATTTTATTTGTAAGAGTTTCAACTAGAGATAGCATTTATGTTAGGGATGAGGATTTGTATAAACTTCCTCATTAATTTTTGAGACCCTATCTGGCTTTATGCATATTAGTTCTGCCTTTTCTGAAATCTGAAGAGGAAGGGTTTTGAAGAAGATATTCTATTTAGGACTAGATGTTCTAAGATCTGCCACTCTCTGTGTATTGTCCAGTTGTGGATATGTGTATTAGTTTCCATTTCCTACAGTAGGAAGCTTTTTTGATGATGGCTGATAGAGATACTGATCTATGGCTATAACATAATGTTGTTAAGAGTTATTTTATTGCTATGATCCTATAGTGTAACAATAGTATATGGTTTTCTCCTGTGTTTATGGCCAATTTGGCCTCATGTTCTTAGTCACCTGAGCAATGACATGCTCGAGTTTTAAGTGAGCCTTAAATCCAAACAGTTAGAAATTGGTTACCCCATGCCTTTTGTGCCACTATTGCACCAGCACATTATGCAAACAGGCCACCACTGTAGATCAGATGGTTTTGTAGCTAGATAGGTTTTTATCTTTCTCTTTTATTATGCAGACTATCTCCCTAAACCATGAACTACAGTTTGCAGAGATGAGGCTCTAATTAGGCATAAACCCTAATTCTCCATATTCAATGAGATATGCAAGTGCTTTCTTAAAAATAGGACCATAAATTTGAGGAGAACAACAATCCTTAAAAATAACCTGGGAATTTTGTTTTGCTTTCATGGTGCCCCTTTGGTTAACAACTAAATTAAATGTAACTTTTTCCTGGTACTAAGGGTTTCGCTTGGTGTTGGGAGAGATCTAGTTGGGAATTTGTCTATATTGTTATTTGGTAATTCCATTATAATCCATATATATGGTAATTTTATTTATACTACTATATATGTACTAAGCAATTATATATATAGGATATATATATATATATATATATATATATATATATATATATATATATATATATATATATATATATATATCCTTTAAGAAGCTCTTACAAGGTAGGTTTTTGTATGGCCATTCAAGAGGTCTTTGGTGTAAGCTGTCCTCTGGATTTCCTCTCTTGTTTCTTCAAAGTCTTATGACTTCTTTTTCCCACATGAATCATAGACCTTATCTACTTAAAAGTTGTGCCTTTCCATGGATGATTACATTTGTTATTAACTGTGTTTGGTTCATAATCCCAGTAAACCATTATATTTTCTAATTTAATTTACTCTCAAAGGAAAATATAGCCCATTCACAATTGAAAAGTGTCCCCACGGTGCTCCTAAAACATCTTCACCTGTTATGTGCCTTGCCATAACCCCGGGGCAGTGGATCTTCTCTCAGGTTATTGCACTGAAAGAACTCATAAGGTGGCAAGTCATGTTGCAAGGTTGGCTTGGATGTCACAAATGCAACTTAATTTGGTGTAGTCAAATGACGTATCAAACTTTCCACTGCAGTGCTCTATTTAAAAATCTTACCCAGAGGAATTCTTAGCTCTGAATATTACAAAATAATTAGGTTTGGATGGGTAAGTCACTGACTAGAATGACAACTAGATATAGAGTTGATTTAAATGTACAATATACCAACCCATAAATGATAGATGAAGGCTTTGAGGTCATTTCCAATTTTCTTTCATTAGAAGCTGCTATGAAATATTCCTCCACCAAGCACAGGTATGAGTTATATGCTTGTTCGGTTTCAGACCTCTTTTCTTAAGTTCATGTTCAGCAATAAAACATTCTGGATCATTCTGCCTAGCCATTCTGCACTGGTCAGTTTCCTTCCTTTCATCATTGAGTATATCCTTGCTTTCTCATTAGTTGTGAAATTCTCCAGATACCATCTCCATTGTCACAGACCTTTATTTCACTCTCCACAATGCTTGCTCCGTGTGTTTACTGTTACATTTAGATTTGTGTGGCCTTGAGCTTTAATCTCTGTATTTCTTCTTACCCTCATCTGATTTGGTCACTTGTGAGATGGTGACAAAACAATTTTTTAAAAAAAATGTTTATTCAGTTATTTGCTTTTGGGACAGGGTTTCACTATGTATCTCTAGATGCCCAGTAACTCACT
Organism: Apodemus sylvaticus; assembly: GCF_947179515.1. NCBI lineage: Eukaryota > Metazoa > Chordata > Mammalia > Rodentia > Muridae > Apodemus > Apodemus sylvaticus. The sequence continues at coordinate 152,139,094 of NC_067475.1, forward strand.
ATTTAGATCAGGCTGGCTTCAAAATCACACAGTTCTGTTTGCCTCTGTCTCCTGAGTGCTGGAAGTAAAGGCTTATACCACTGTACCTGGCAAAGGAGTGCTTTTAATCCAAACAATTTTGTAGGAAGAATAAATTACTAAAGGAGATCCACTCTGAAAGTGATCTTTCTCGGAGAAAGTTGAGCCTACACGTGTACATTCAGACATAGGCATAAGAGTTTTAATGTTATATAAGCATTTGAGTTTAATTGTTACATGCCATATGTGATAAAATTAAGCATCTTTCCTGACTTCTGTTCCTCTGGGGTGCTTCTCTTTTTCCACTTCAGGACCAGTCTTCCAGGTCAATTATACACTTCAAAAGTTCATAAATAACGCACTTCTTGCAGACAGTATTTCAGTTCTCTATCACTTTAAACCAGTAATTTAGGTAGCAGCATATTTATGAGCTTTGGAATTTGAAAACTCCTTGCTGTAAAGTAACATTAGTCAATCTAGCTTGTGCTTAGCAAATTTGTCAGGGTTCTAAGTTCTGGTTAAGTGACCTCAGAGATTCTATCTTGCTAAAAACAAGTGTGTAGGAACTTTCTTTGGGATGAAATGTCAACCTTGTTTTTAAAGAAGCAAAGTGAAACTTAGGTAAAAATTTGTCTCTATTCTGTGCTTTTTAGCTAATATCCGCTTATTAATAAGTACATATTATGCAGGTTTTTTAGAGTCTGAGTTACTTAACTCAGGATGATATTTTCTAGTTCCATTCATTTGCCTGAAAACTCAGAATGTCCTTGTTCTTAATAGCTCCGTAGTATTCCATGGTGTAAATGAAACACATTTTCTGTATCCGTTCTTCTGTTGTGCGACATCTGGATTTTTTCTAGCTTCTGGCTATCACAAATAAGGATGCTATGAACATAGTGGAGCATGTGACCCTGTGGAATGGTGGGCCTATGGTATATGGCTGAGAGTGGCATTGCTGGGTCTTTAGGGAGATCTATTTCCAATTTTCTGAGGAACCTCCAGATTGATTTCCAGAGTGGTTGTACCAGTTTGCAATCCCACCAGCATTGGAGGAATGTTCCTCTTTCTCTACATCCTTGTCAACAAGTCCTTTCACCTGAGATTTTGATCTGAAAGAACTGCAGGAACAAAAATGGAGAAGAGCCAGAGGTCCAGTGATAGGCTAAAATTTGGATCCATCTCAATAAGAGGCCACAAGGTCTGACACTATCACAAAAAGGGAGCTATCATGACTGCCCTCTGAAAGACCTAAGAGTCAGGTGAAAGAATCAGATGCAGATATTTACACCCAACCAATGGACAGAAGGTGGTGACCCCTTTGGTTGAATTAGGGAAAAGCTGGAAGAAACTGAGGAGGAGCATGATCCCATAGGAAGACCAGCAGTCTCAACTAATCTAGACCCCAGGGATCTCTCAGACACTGGACCCACAACCAGGCAGCATATCCCAGCTGATATGAGGCCCCCAACACATGTATAACAGAGGGCTGTTGCTGGGTCTGGGACTCAGTTAGAGAAGAGTCCTTACCCTCAAGAATTTTGAGGCTCCAGGGAGTGGGAAGTCTGGAGGGTGGTGGGGGGGACATCCTCTTACAGACACAGGGAAGAATTAAAGGATGTGGAACAGTCACAGTGTAGACTGGGAAGGTGATAATTTCTGGACTGTAAAGATACATTAAAGAATAAATTAAACAAAAGGAAAAGAAAATTTGTCTCTAAAACATTTTAAACAAGTGCTTTTTTTAGTATTTTAAATGAAGTTGACCATAAAAGTAGTCATAAATGTAAGAAATTTGGATTAAAACAATAAATATATAGGGTTGTGGAAAATGAATAATGTAATGATGTAATAATGTAATGGTCAACTCATGAAACTAAAAATGCTTATTCAAGTTCTAGTTGTCACCACCTAATAAAACATAAGTACAATGTTCTGAACTTCTTGATATTCTAAGTGGTACACTCAGCTTTTTATTTAGTATTATAAAAATTCTTTCCCATTAGCATTCAGGTTGTATGGTATAACCCCTCAGAATATAAGTCATTAACTGATATATCTAAAATAATTGAGACTGGTTGATATTGATTAGAGTTGTCGACAAGCTCAGCTGCTAAAAATTTAAAATATGACCACTAGTTTTTAGATTAGGTATCATTCTGACTAGAAAAGCTAAGCCTAATATAAGAGTGCATGTGGAAAGGTATCTAAATAAATATATTAGTGTGATATATTCATGACCGTAATATTTTACTTTTGCTTTTGTACAATTTATACATGTCTAAAACATTCAAATTTAGCTTTATGTGGTTTAATCACTAACTCTTTACTACTTTTTTGTTTAAAATAAGCACATTAAATAATTAGCAATGTTAGGAATATGTTTATATTAGCTAGATTATTTTAAATGGCAGAAGACTTTTGTTCTTAGCTTTATTTAACAAAATGGAAAAGAATACAAGGTGTTTTTTATTAATATCCGTAGCATAAGGAATGCTGAAACATTACCTTGTAATGCTAAAAATACAATAAAACTGTCTTTATGTGCCCAATTTACATCCTCATTCTCAGAGAAATACACCAGCTACTTCTTGCAACATTTTAAATATACTTAATAAATTCTTCTTGAGTAGATTAAACATGTGTTGACTAGACATTATCCATTTTACAGATTTCTAACATGCAGTAATAAAAGGCTTTATAGTTTGTACAATGGCAGTCTTCCCAGGGATCGAGACAATTACTTTGACATTATGCAGCGAGAATGACCAGATCAGAGTAGCTGCTTCAGCAGTAACCGTCCAGACCAAACATCTGTTTGGAAAGGCATCACAAAACTTTATCAGGTGTTTTATTTATATTAGTGGGTAAATAAAGCAGATGGCTTTACCTGATAGAAAATTAACAAATGGACATCACAGTTCATAGGATTTTATAATCAAAGTCAAGGTAGGGTTGTGGAAGAGTTTTTGAAAGTTAGTATCCTACAGCTTTAATTTTAACTAACAGTATTTCTTTCACATCACGTGTTATCCATATTTTTCTTTACTTAACTCAAATTTGGCCATGAGCTTCTGCCCAATATAAGAGTGTATGTGGAAAGGTATCTAAATAAATATATTAGTGTGATATATTCATGATTGTAGTATTTTACTTTTGCTTCTATATTCCTTTTGAATAAATGCTACTTACAAACTCATTGTCTGATTTTAGAAAATGCCATCAAAGCTGCAAAACCTGTAACAAACTGTGCTGTGTCAGCTTGGCACAAAGTAGAGTTACTAGAGAAGTGGGAATGTAAGCAAATGCATTGCATTGGCCTGTATTGTTCTTTCTTGATTGCAAATTGATGCTGGAAGGCCCATCTCACTAGATCTGGGATGTATAAGGAAATTAACGAGGAGGAGGAAGCAAGCCAATGTCCAGCACCATGAGAGGCCCTCTGTGGACTCTACTTTAGTTTCATCCTCTTGTTCCTCCCTTGGCTTTCCTCAAGTATGTATTGTAATTTCTATGTTAAATAAACCTTTAATTCTTCTGATAGGTTTAGGTCGTAGTGTCCATCGCATCAATGGAAACCAAACTAAAACACACAGTATAAATTAAAATGTTAAATATATGTTCTAGTCAAGGTGTCTATTGCTGTAAAGAGACACCATGACGGAGGAAATGTTTATAAAGGAGTACGTTTAATTGGAGACTTGCTTTTGAGGACTAGTCCATTATCCTCATTGGAAACGGCATGGCCATGGGAAGAACATGGTGGTACTCATGGTGCAGAAAAAGTAACTGAGTGCTTCACCCTGACTCACAGGCATAGAGATTCTGGGCCAGTGACACACTGACACACTCTCTCCATCAAACCCATACCTACTCCAACAAGAACATACCTCCTAATGTTCAAATCTTTCAAATAGTGTGATTTCCTGGTGACCAAGCACTCAAATATATGAGCCTCTGGTGGTTAATCTTATTCAAACTACCATATTCTACTCCCTGGACCCATTGACTTGTAACCATATCATAACACAAACTTGTATTTAGTCCAATATCACAAGTGCTCATACTCTACACTGTTGAGAAGTTCACAGTTCAAAGTCTCCTCTGAAATTCATGGCAATCCCTCAAGTGTAACCCCTTTGTAATGTCAGAAATACTTCGGTAAAATACAGAAGCACATCACATACTTCTAATGCATAATACTGCAGAATAAACATTATATTCTAAAAGGGAGGAATTGCAGCATAGTGAAAAAATACTAGACAAAAGCAAGACCAACAAGACAAACTTCAAATTCTTTTTCATCTTCATGAATGATGTAAAGGAGTCGTCGAATCTCCAACTCTTTTCAGCTTTTTTGACAGCAACACACTTCTTTCTCCACTTTGTAGGTTTCCTTGGCAGGTATTTCTGATGCAAGCATTTTTAACATCCTGGGGGCTTCAACATAATACAGGCTTCCCCTTCACAGTCTTATGAAATGGCTTTTCTAAGCCTTCATGCAGGGATATGCCTGACCTCCGAGGCATTCCATAGCTTCAAAGGGAGAATCCACATTGTATCCTTCACTCAAAAGCCAGAACCATGTGGCTGAAGCTGCCAGGTTCTACTGCTTCGTGGAACATGGGCCTTCCTTTAGTTATAGTTGCAACAACTTTCCAGTTAAGATTTTCTTTTTCACAAATTGGAAGCATGGCTTCATAGGGTAATACCTTGTCATCACCACTCACTTTACTTCATTTAGCATCATGCTTTCTTTAAACATTTTACCACCTTGATTACTGAGTTTAACTCGTATGCTTTCTGGTGTTCCTTTTTCTCTTTGCACCATACATTTTGGATTTCTCTTTGTCTAGTTTGCCCCATTTCATTATAGATATGCCTAAAATAGTTATTATGTGGCTATTATTATTCAAACCACCACAAAATAGAAGTTTAAATATTCAAGATAAATTCTAGAAAGATACTAAATCTATAATAATTTTATAATACATGTAATGACTATTAAAGTAGAACAATTTTTTTAGGGTCTATATACTAGTATTTGGATGGTTGTTACCAAGATTTGCAACTTTAGGCAATAACAAAAATTTTGGTAGCTTGTAATAACTGTGATTTTGTCTGCTTCACAACATCTACTTTGTGAGAACTACATAAAGTAGTTTCTGAAGAATCACAGATCATTTTTTTTAAAAATTTCAGCTTAATGATTTTAACTAAATTTAATAGAATCTACTACATCATTTGAGATGCCTTATAACTGTGGCATCTAGCAAACTAGCTTTAAATTTTTTTCCTTTTTTTATTTTCTAAATTCTTTGTTTACATTCCAAAACGCTTTCCCCTTTCCCAGTTCCCCCCTCCCCATATGTCCCATAAGCCTTCTCTACACCCATACTCCAATCACCTCCCTCCCTTTCCTCTGTCCTGGTACTCCCCTACAATGCTGGATCAGGCCTTTCCAGGATCAGGGCCCTCTCCTTACTTCTTCATGGGAATCATTTGATATGCTAACTGTGTCTTGGGTATTCAGAGCTTCTGAGCTAGTTAATATCCACTTATCAGTGATTGCATTCCATGTATATTGTTTTGTGATTGGGTTACCTCACTTAGGGTGATATTTTCCAGTGCCAACCATTTGCCTACAAATTTCATGAATTCATTGTTTTTAATTGCTGAGTAGTATTCCATTGTGTAAATATACCACATTTTCTGTATCCATTCCTCCATTAATGGACATCTGGGTTCTTTCCAGCTTCTGGCTATTACAAATAAGGCTGCTATGAACATAGTGGAGAATGTGTCCTTATTGCATGCCAGGGAATCCTCTGGGTATATGCCCAAGAGAGGTATAGCCAGGTCCTCCGGAAGTGTCATGTTCAGTTTTCTGAGGAAACTCCAGACTGATTTCCAGAGTGGTTGTACCTTCTTGCAATCCCACCAGCAGTGAAGGAGTTTTCCTCTTTCTCCACATCCTCGCCAATACCTGTTGTCTCCTGAGTTTTTAACCTTAGCCCTTCTGACTGGTGTGATGTTCCAGTTAGATCTCAATATTTTTCTCTTCGTGAGTGTCTTGAATCTCTCTTTTCTCTCTGAATAGGCCCTAGAATCTTCTAACCTTTTTCACACTGTTACTCAGCAGGTTATATAGCTAGACAGGAAGTGAACAGGAACCACAGGTCATGAGGTCAGAGACATCTAATAGTTTGTAATCCAGATTTAAAATAAAATAGCTAAATACTCTATGGCAGTTATCCTATTGTAATTGAGATAAACATCTTTTTCTCTAAGTGTTGAGTTTTAGGTTTTTTAAAATTTTAAAATCTTAGACTTAATATCTCTATAAAGGAATGTTATGTTTATCTTCAGAGTGAAATAATAAAAATCATGTGTAGTGAGTGGGAAGAAAGGTATAAAACATCAAAAAACCATGGAAGTTGACAAAACTCCACCTGACCATAAACTGCTTGTGAAAGGATTTTTTAGATCTGAGTTTTCAAGTCTTTGTGAAATAATTTTGTTAGCAGAACAGTACTATACTCTGACTTTTGTCTTGATCTGACTCATCCCATAAAGACACAGATCCCTTTCCCCATTGTGATATATGCTATGAAACAGTGATGCAAATTATATTTCTGTCAAGTAAGTGACATTATTCCCTTTTTGCGTTTTTTAAAAAAAAAATATTTATTTTATGTATGTGAGTAATTCAGACACACCAGAAAAGGGCATCAGATGGTTGTGAGCCACCATATGGTTGCTGGGAACTAAACGTAGGATCTCTGCAGGAACAGTCAGTGCTCTTTACCTCTGAGCCATCTCTCCAGCTTGTAATATTTTTTTCCTTACCAGAATGTTGAGGTACAGTTTTTTCACAACCCACCAAATAAAAGGTTTTACATGTAAGTCATAAGGCAATCATAACTAAACTATAAATATGTAATAACTCAGAATCATAAGATGCTGTTGCATCATTAAGAAAACATAAATATTTATAACACTTTCTATATGAAATGGACCCCAATGTCCTATAAAATGTCCATAGGAAACTTAAGATATTTTACTGGTTGGGAATGTTATCTATACCTGACAACTCTTGATCAATGAGATGACAACATGAATGAAGAAACTAAGTGTAACAATGTCTTTGATTGTTGTGTTCAAACTTAAAAGATAATTTAGTAAAAGATGTGGTTAATCCAACGTCAAAAAAATCAGGACATTTAAGTAGATTCCATCCAACTTTCCTTTTGTAATTGTCTTGATGTTCACATTTTTCTATTTTAATATTTTTGTTTTAATAATAATATGAGATAAAACAAAGAGGAATACAGCAAAGTTGGGAACGACAAACAATAACAATAATAAAAAAGAGGCAAAGAGAAGGCACAAGGATCATGGACATGCAATAATCTGGAAAGCATGGTACAAATGCAGAGGGCATGGTCCAGATCCAGACATGGACTGTGTATTCTGCCTAAGCGTCTGTGAACTTATATGAAACGTGTTCACGTATATTTAGTGGCACTTGTTTTCATGCATTCCTTTATTCTCTCTGTCTCTTACACTTTTTTTAACCTCCTTTTCCACAGGGTTCCCTGAGCCCTTAGGTGAGGGTGTTTATGGAAACAAACTACATAGGGCTGAGTCTTCCAGGGCTCTCATTAAGTTCATAATGTATGGCTATGGGTGTTTGTTACCATCTGCTGCAGAAGGAAGTATCTCTGAAGATGACTGAGCAGTGTTCTGATCTATGAGCCTCTCAGTATGTCTTTAGGAGTCCTTTTATTAACACATTTTTTAAAGGAAAAGAAGTATTTGGTTTTATTTTAGGTCACTGAGCTTAATTGTCTAGTCCTTGTCCACCTAAGCAATATCAATTATGTGACCCTACTGGTGGATTGAGTCTTGTGTCAAAACAGATATTGGTTGGTATTTCCTACAAGTTCTATGCTACCATTGGGATAACATATTATTGAAAGCAAGACAAGATTCAACAATGAAAATGAATTATAGAACTATTTCCATTGTGAACATAGATGTAAAAATTCTCCAGAAAACCAAACAACCCTATTAAAAAATGGGGTACAGAGTTAAATAAAGAATTCTCACCTGAAGAACTTCGGATGGTGGAGAAACATCTTAAAAAATGCTCAACTTCATTAGTCATTAGGGAAATGCAAATCAAAACAACCCTGAGATTTCACCTTACACCAGTCAGAATGGCTAAGATTAAAAATTCAGGAGACAGCAGGTGTTGGAGAGGGTGTGGAGAAAGAGGAACACTCCTCCACTGCTGGTGGGGTTGCAAATTGGTACAACCACTCTGGAAATCAGTCTGGCGGTTCCTCCGAAAACTGGGCACCTCACTTCCAGAAGATCCTGCTATACCACTCCTGGGCATATACCCAGAGGATTCCCCACTATGTAATAAGGATACATGCTCTACTATATTCATAGCAGCCCTATTTATAATTGCCAGATGCTGGAAAGAACCCAGGTATCCCTCAACAGAAGAGTGGATGCAAAAAATGTGGTATATCTACACAATGGAGTACTATTCAGCCATTAGAAACAATGAATTCATGAAATTCTTAGGCAAATGGATGGAGCTAGAGAACATCATACTAAGTGAGGTAACCCAGACTCAAAAGGTGACTCATGGTATGCACTCACTAATAAGTGGATATTAACCTAGAAAACTGGAATACCCAAAACATAATCTACACATCAAATGAGGTACAAGAAGAAAGGAAGAGTGGCCCCTTGTTCTGGAAAGACTCTGTGAAGCAGTATTTGGCAAAACCAGAACAGGGAAGTAAGAAGGGGTGGGTGGGAGGACAGGGGGAGAGAAGCGGTCTTATGGGACTTTCGGGGAGTGGGGAGCTAGAAAAGGGGAAATCATTTGAAATGTAAATAAAAAATACGAATTAAAAAAAAAGAAAAAAAATTTCAATAAAATACTTTAAATTGAATCCAAAAACACATCCAAAAAGATCATACATCATGATGACGTAAGTTTCTTCCCAGAGATGTAGAGATGATTCAACATAAGTAAATGGATAAATATAATCCACCATATAAAAAACCTGAAAGACAGACTCAATATGATCATCAAATAAGATGAAGAAAAGGTCTGAAACAAACTTCAACACCCATTCATGATAAAAAAAAAAAAAAAAAACACCTGGAGAGATTAGTGTTACAGTGTGCATACTTCATAAAATAAAACAGTTTAAAGCAAGTCCATGGTCCATCATTGACTTAAATGGAGAAAACCATAAAGCAATTCCACTAAAATCAGCAACGAGGCAAGGGTGTGCCCTCTCCATACCTATTTAATTCACGATTTGAAGTCTTAGCTAGAACTATATGGCAACTGAAGAATATCATAGAAATACAACAGGAAGGGAAGAAGAGCATAGGTAGAATAATCTGAATAATAAAGGAACTGGAAGAGGTTTCACTATCCTACCTATAGTTAAAAAATAACAAAGGAAAAGGATGGTATTGGCACCAAAACAGGAGTTGAGGACCCAGCTATAGAGACCTGAGCTTTTAGAAAGAAGCCAGAAACATATACTAGGAAAAGATGGCATCTTCAAGAAATGGTGCTTGTCACACTGGATGGTGGCATGTAGAAGAATCAACATAGATCCATACTTATCCTGTGCAAAACTAACTCTATATGCACCAAAGACATTATTATAATACCAGAAATACTAAATTTGGTGGAGAAGAAAATGGAGAGTTGGTTTGGCACAAGAAATGTTTTCTGAACACAGACGAGAAAGATGAAACAAAGGGAATATGTGTATATACAGCTAAAATTAAAGTCCATTTTTACAAGCACAAAGATCAATAACGAATAAATGGGACCTCATGAAACAGAGGAGCTTTTGCACTGTAAATCATGTCATTATTCACAAAATGAAGCAATCTACAAAATGGGAAAAAGTTTTTACCAACTACACATCTGATCGAGGACTTATGTCCAAGAAATAAAGAGCTCAATAATTGAAGAACGGACTACAAATCTGCAGAGAATTCTTAAATAAAGGAGTCTGAAATGGTTGAAAAACAACATCCTTAGTCTTTGAGATTTCACCTTACATTTGTCAGAATGGTTAAGATCAATAGCAAAAATGACAGTTCATGCTAGTGAGGTTATGGAGCAAGGGGAACACTCCTCTGTTGCTGGTGGGAGTGCAAACTTGTACAGCCAGTATGGAAATCCATCTGATACCTCTTCAGGAAGTTTAGAATCAAAGTACATCAAGACCCAGAGATAATGCTCTTAGGCATATACTCAAAGGGTGCTACATCTTAACCACAGAGACACTATTTACAGTAACGTTAATTTCTGCACTATTCCTAACAGCCAGAATTTTGAAACAAGCTAGGTATTTCTCAATAGAAGAATGAATGAAAAAAATGTGGTACATTTACAAGAGGGAATATTACTCCGCCATTTAAAGAAAAAGTGAAACTAAGAAATTCACAGGTAAATGGATAAAACTAGAAAAAAATACTCCTGAGTGAAGTAACCCAGACAAAGAAAGACAAGTATAGTTAGTATGTTTACTTATATGCTGATATTAGCTGAGAAGTCAATGATAACCAACCTGCAATCTGTATGTGAACAGAGCTAAAGCATGAAGGCATGGTCTAGAGGCTGGAAACTAGAATAGATAGCTGTGAGTAGAAGTGGTGATTGCTGAGACAGGATGCTCACATGCAGAGGGCGAAAAAAGAATGATGAAAGGGAGGCAAGAAAACCTAATACAGTAGACGCTTCCTAAAATGTATACACACACGAAGAAGACAATTTAAATGCAATTTCCAAATAACCCGGGAGACAGAGTTCTAAGTGACCATCTTGTTACTGCTACTGAGATTGGAATATACATAAATGATTTTTTTTTGCCAAAGGTATCCCAAGGAAACTGCCAAACAACCCAATCTCTTGCCATCTTTGTAGGTTTCTCTCTTCAAACTGACAGCAAGGCTCCATTGCTGAAGACAATAGCACATAAATCAGTGGGCATGGTGATGCCATGGTGCCTACCTTAAGCCTATGCTCTAGTGGTTTTGCTACAGGAATGTACTCTGCACTCTACAATACGCAAAACATAAATGCCAAGGCAGCCACAAACCCTTTGATCTACAATGGTATGCAACTTATTTTCAAATGTCTTAGAAGCTTCAAATTATTTTAATTTTAAAACTGTCTAAAACTGCTAGAGTAAGCATGCTTTATTGATACCTCAAAGAATATTTTTTTACTTAGAATTTATAATTGCTCAGTAGTAACATCAACATTATGAATGGATACCACTTATTTCAGTACTTTTCATGCTAGCTACAGTACCAAGTATTTTCTCTGTTGCCTCAATATGCTCTTTATCTTTCTGACTATACTGATTTGTGTTCTGACAAAAGGAATCACAGGTACAGTGAAATTCTCAATGAAGACAATGGAACTGTACAAACACTTCATTTAAAAGAATGAGAGCAATTCTGTGGTCAACAGAAAACTAACACAAGGGTTAATGAGCCTCTTTCATTTAATTTCAGATGCAGGCATCGGGTCCCACATGAAATTTGCTGAGACATTAGCTGAGCAGTTGAGATCATCTACAGAACAGAATATCTTGGCATTTTGAAGGTATTTCGATTCTCATGCTTGTTTTAGTAAAGACTTGTTGCTCTAGCAGCAAAATACCTCACCATTTAGTATAACTTGCCCTATTAAGGACTAATTCCTCACAGAAAAAGCATTGGTAACATCTCAACTGTCTTTAGCTTATCACTTTGTTATGGGATAAATTATTTTTAATCAAATGTAAGCTTCTGTATAGAGAATGTTGACCCCCTGCCATCCACACTATCATTATACTGTTTGCTGTTAATGAACTGAAAAGAATTTGCACTGGATTTATATAACCATTATGTGTTCTATGAACAGTGATTCCTGGCGTCCTTCATGTTTTTTTTTAAATTTTTTTAATAAATACAGATCTTTAGGTATTACAGCAGTGGTGTATTATGACTAAGGTCTTGTCTTACCTCAGACTCCCACCACAGCACAGTTATTGAAAGTCGCAAAAGCATCTTGGCTCTTAAAATGTTTCTTTTCATAATTTCTCAGAAAGAAGCTGCAAGTGAATTTGAAATAAGCATAAATTGCCATAAATAAAATTGGAAAACTGGAGCCAAAATGTCTATTGAATAGAATATTATCTGAAATATGTGTTCAGAAAACATGTGCTAGTTGCCTTCATTATGATAGAGCCATGTGAGTAATATTTTAAAAGAATAAGATAAGGTATTATTGTTTGATCCATATTAGGTGTGGAGGTCAAATGAATGCTTTGGGACATAGGACCTTGCTTTTCACACATTGGAGGGTAGAGACTCTAATTTCCTGATACATACACACAGAGGCTTGTCCCATAAGCCTCTGAGAATCTCATATTTGTATCTGCCACTATGCTATCAGAGTACTGGAATTATAGTGCATTTTTTTATTAGCTAGGTTATTTACATTTCAAATGTTATCCCCTTTCCTAGTTTCCTCTCCAAAAACTTGCTAACCAATCCCCCTTTCCCCTGCTCATTAACCTATCCACACCTGCTTCCCTGACCTTGCATTCCCCTATATTGGGGCATGGAGCCTTCTCAGGACCAAGGGCCTCTCCTCCCTTTGATGATGCCCAACTAGACCATCCTCTGTGACATATATAACTGGAGCCATGGGTCCCCCCATGTGTACTCTTTGGTTGGTGGTTTAGTCCCCAGGATTCTGGCGGTGCTGGTTGGTTCATATTGTTGTTCCTCCTATTGGGCTGCAAACTCCTTAAGTTCCTGGGGTTCTTTCTCTAGCTCATCCTTTGTGGACCCTGTGCTCGGCCCAATGGTTGGTTGGGAAAGTCCTTCCTATGTATTTGTCAGGCACAGGCAGAGCCTCTCAGGAGACAATATCAGGCTCCTGTCAGCAAGCACTTGTTGGCATCCACAATAGTGTCTGGGTCTGGTAACTGTATATGGGATGGATCGCAAGGTGGGGCATTTTTTTTACATGAATTATGTGGAAGAAAACTGATACCATCATATTTTCTTGTCAAGCACTTTACTGTCTTCCAAATCCTTTATCTTGCATCTGAACAAAGTAAACCTATGGTCATATGAAGTATACAGTGGTAACCATACAGCTTATATATTGAGGCATAAGTGCTTATATATGTGCTCTGAAATAGTGTTTTAAATATGGCTTATATTTGGAAATTAAACTTCAAAATAACTTTTGTTCTTCTTTTTATTTATTATTCTCTCATATAATATATCTCTATAGCAGTGTCCCCTCTGTTCATTTCTGCCAGTTTTCTGATAGTTCCTTTCCCCTAGATCCATTTCTCCTCTCTTTCCCTTCTGAAAAGAACAGGCCTACCTGGGATATCAACTGAATACAGCATAACAAGATGTAATAAGAACAGGCACAAATTCCTAATATCAAGGCTAGATGAGGCAACCCAATAGAAGAGAAAATGTCCCAAGAGCAGGCAAAAGGGTCAGAGATGACCCCATTCCAACTGCTAGATGTTCCATCAAACCCCAAGATAAACAACATTAACATATAAGCAACAGTGAATCAATACAAGGATTCAAACAAGATAAAAATTTTACAGACTTTGCTTTTAAGGAACTATTAATAACATAAAAACCATAATGTTATGTATATGTAATAAATATAGTTATTTAAATTCACAATACTAACCAACCTATGCTAAAGAAATTAGTTTACATGTAGAATTTTGCTCATTCTCAGACAAATCTATTATGATTTTATTTAATACATGAGGAAATTAATGATAATATTTGCATGATTACCTGACATCAAACTATTAGGAAAATTTCATTACTTTAAGTTATGTGGCATGCTACAAAAACAAAGTATTCCAGATTTCTCTTGAGTTTTGGATGAGTTTATATTATTATGCTATTTATAGATTTGTAGACTTGACTTTTTATAGATTAGATTTTTAAATTGACTTTTAGAAAATTTACATGATTTATATATTTGGAAGAGTCAAGATGAGCTCAGACTATCACAGAGTATTGTTGGGGATAAAAGAAAGATTGCCCACTCATTAAGATTTTTGACTTCTAGTCTACAAATCCATTGTATATCACTTCATTTGAAATAAATTGGTTATTTAGAGAAATTCCATTTTGCAGGTAAGAAAACTTGTCCCCAAGGGACTATGACTCACTCAACCTTCAAAGCAAGGACTCAGATTCTGCATGCCAATTCCAGGCTGATTCTCTGACTCATCAGTTTAGGGTAAGAAATATATCTGGTGCAAAAATGTATAAATAAATGAAGGGCATGATAAACCAAACTCTGGTGTAGATGTACTTTGGTTGCCACAAATAATATAGAAACTGAGAGTCTGAAAAGATCTGTGGAATTATAATTATCTGTAACTTGCTCTGTGCTTTCTTGGCGTCTCATTCCATGTTTAATCTTAACATTGTCCCTTTATTTTAGAATAGTTAGTCAAATTTAGATTCAGTAATTTCTTTCCTGTTTCTGCTTTCCTTCCATCTTTATGCTCCTATGTAACAAATAATGAGCATACAAAGATGAAATATGTAGTTTGTGCTTATTATCATACTTTCTTGGAATCCATTTCTGAATGAAGAATTTGTTGTTGTTTTTGTTGTTGTTGTTGTTGTTTTGTCCTAGCTTAGTCAACCCTGGCTCAGATCCTAGTTCTTTTTTTTCTTCTTCTTCCCTTTTCAGTTTCTTTATTGCTACAGTGTTGTCAAAGCACAAAACTGGGAAATGGGCAAGAAGGTTGGATAAGGTTGACTTTTCCTTACCTTGGATTTCACACTTGGACTTTACACAGTGGGTGCCTTTCTAGAGGAGTCTGTTCTATTATGGATCCTTACCCTCAGACGAAGATTGGGTGTCACTATGCAGCAAAGTGGGCCTGGGGTCTTCTCTCAATCCTCAGCCTTAAGTGTTGGAAGTACAGGCGAATACCACTTGAATCTGAACCATGTATCATACCAGGTTGTGCTAATCACAACTTTGCACTTTACTCACAGTCTTACTATTTATTTAAACTTGTTCTGCTACGAGACTCATAACATTTTATTTCAAGGACTATTCTGTGCATTCTTTATCAATTATCACCATGCACTCTATTTTGCAGCTGCTTAAAATGGGACACACCAGTACTAAATTCGGCTTTGTAACAGTGACTAATTCGCACACCTCAGATGTAGTGTTGGATGGCTGCTGGGTTGTCGCCAACATCTACCACTTTTGGTGCCATCACACTCAGACCTCCTGCTTATATCGGGAGGCAGCGTCCTGACCCTCAGCTATCTCTTTGTCATGGCGTCCATGGCGTGGGGCGTCTACCAGCCGTTGCTTCCACTGCTGGGCGAGTGTAAGCTCCCAGTTCTAAGTGGTCAACGTTAAGTTCTACTTGCAGATTATGTGCAGAACAGTCTTATGGACTCGATTCTTTCATTTCCAATATGTCCATTAGTGTTGTGCTGCTAATTTTGTATCAACTTGACACAAGCTAGTTATGGGAAAAGAGAGAAGAACCTCAAGAAATCGCTCCAATAAGATCCAGGTGTAGAACATGTTCTTAGTGAGTGAGGAAGGAGGGCCAGCACATTGTGCTTGGTGTTATCCCTGGGCTGGGGGTCCTGAGCTCTACCAGAGGCAGGCTGAGGAAGCCATGATGAAAAAGCCAGCCAAGCCGCCAAGTCTGCAAGGACCAAACAGTTTTCAACTTAGTCCTTCTACTAGTGTCACAAAAGTCCTGCCACATAGGAACCTATGAAGTGAATTACCTGCTGAGACCTATGCAGTTAAATACCCTTTAATAGTCATCGGCCATTAGCTGTGTTATGAGAGATATCCACTGTACTTCATTAAGGAGAATATGGTATTCAAATATCCATAATTCCCAGCAGCAGTAGCTGTAAATAAATTATATATATATATATATGTATATATATATATATATATATATATATATATATATATATATATATATATATATATATATATATACATATATATATATATATATGGTTCCCAATCAACCCCCTCCCACTTCCCTGTCTTGGTATTCCCCTACACTGCTGCATTGAGCCTTTCCAGGACCAGGGGCCTCTCCTTCCTTCTCCTTGATCATCATTTGATATGTTAATTGTTTCTTGTGAATTCCAAGCTTCTGGGCTAATATCCACTTATCACTGAGTGCATACCATGTGTTTTCTTTTGAGATTGTGCCACCTCAGTCAGGAGGACATTCTCCAGTTCCACCCACTTGCCTAAGAATTTAATGAATTCATTGTTTTCAATAGCTGAGTAGTATTCCATAGTGTAAATATACCACGTTTTCTTTATCCATTCCTCTGTTGAGGGACATCTGGGTTCTTTCTAGCTTTTGGCTATTATAATAGTGCTGCTTTAAGCACAGTGGACCATGTATCCTTATTATATGCTGGGGAATTCTCTGGGTATAGACCCAGGAGTGGTATAACAGGGTCCTCTGATAGTATCATGTCCACTTTTCAGAGGAATCGCCAGACTGATTTGCAGAGTGGTTGTACCAGCTTGCAACCCCACCATCAGTGGAGGAGTGTTCCTCTTTCTCCACATCCTTGCCAGTACTTGCTTTCTCCCGAGTTTTTTATCTTAGCCATTCGGAATGGTGTGAGGTGAAATCTCAGGGTTATTTTGATTTGCATTTTTCTGAAGACTAAGGATGTTGAACATTTCTCTAGGTGCTTCTCAGCCATTCAATATTCCTCAAGTGAAAATTCTATATCCCATTCTTTAATAGGGTTATTTGGCTCTCTGGAGTCTACCTTCTTGAGTTCTTTGTATATCTTGGATGCTAGTCCTCTGTAGGATGTAGGGTTGATAATTAAAATTTTGAATGAAATTACTTATTGAAATGTAAGTGAAGCATATGTATCAATAGTATTGGATATACATACATACGTCCATGTACCATGTCACAGAATGAAAAAACCACATATATTGTGCATTGATGACATGTATTGTGAGGATTTCATAAGAGTAAACTGTCTTGTGATGTCATAGCTGGAAGTTTATGTGCTGTTCATGTTATGCTGGTAATATTCGATAATAGCCCATTTATCATAGTGTGACCTTTTCATGAAGTAATTGAAGATTGTATAGGAAGAGCTATATAACAGGATCACATGATTATGGAATATAGAAATTTATGTCCTTGATATTGAAAAGTTACAACAAGTAGACCCAGGGAACCAAATGATAAAAATGAAACATAAAGGATTCTTGCTCTCATATAAAGAATATAAAGAATTTCTTCTCTTTCATAAAGTTTATGTAGATTTCCGTCTCAAAGAAGCTCAGTCACATGGATATCAATATAACTAGAATATACTGGTTGAAATGTTAATTTCATGCAAAACCAACTTTCATACTACCATCTAAGTCTGCTTTGACAATAACTTTTAGCAGAATTAACCATCACAGACATGTATTAATTAATCCATGTAAAAGATGCTTATAATTTGAGATATAGATGAAACATGCATGTAATATCAAAGATGATTTTAAGTTTTCAGTTTAATGTGGCTGGCTACTTGAAGCTATTTCTAAGCAGCATTTAATGTTCGCAAAAAGGAAAAATTTAATAAAGAAGATATTAAGTATAATTATGAATTAATTGGATTAAAAGTAACTGTTGTATAGAATAAGAGTTGTGCCACAGAGAGACGAAACAATATAAGGTGTAGAGTGTTAAAAACCTTCAATGGTAGTAAGCAACGAAAGCCTGTCATGAGCCCAGCCTTGCCAAAAATTGACAATGTGAATTGAACCAAAGATAGCTGGTTAACGGCAAACAGGATAAAGTCAGTAGGTTCCAAGCAACAGAGTGCATTTTGTTTTAAGGCACAGTAACTTCTATGGACTAAGCAGGTTCTATGTACACACACACACACACACACACACAAATACACTCAATTAAAGAAGAAAAGACTCAGTTTTGAAAAATTTGTGAGAGGGTATAGGAAAGATCGAAGGGAGAAAAGAAGGGGTAGAAATGATGTAAATACTGTACTTAAAATGTTTCTAAAGCAAATTAGGGTAAACTATAAGGAAATAAAATAGTTATTCTTAGGCAGACAGAAAAATTTTTAGTTCAAAAATTACCATATTATAGAATAAGAATGTATAAATATACAGCTATTGCAATATTTCATCATTTTAATGATTATTTGCATTTCTACTTTATTTTCTTACTATAGCCTTTTTCTCATTATCCCGTCACTATCACATCTTAAATAGAATACCATTCTTATTATCTTTGTACACAATTTCCTTGGTCAGTGTTCTAGTGCTATGGAGAGATACATAAACCTCTTTTCCCTTTTTGTTTTAAAAATTAATTATATTATTTATTTACTTTTCAAATGTTATCGCCTTCCCGGTTCTCCCTCCATGAGCCCCTAACCCCCTCCTCCTTCCCACTTGCCTCTAAAGGGGTGCTCCCCTATCCAACCATTCTCACCTCACTTCTCTAGCATCTCCCTTCTCTGGGGGCATCAAGCCTCCACAGGAACCTGCTCATCCCTTCTCACAGTCCTCTGCTGCATATGTAGCAGGTGTCATGGACCAAGCCAATTCTTATGCATACAAAAGTTTAATTTCTTTACAATTTCAGGTATTTATTTCATTTCAATTGTGGCAGGGAGCATGACTGCACATAGTGCACGTGCATGGTGCTGGAGAAGTAGCTGAGAATTATACATCCAGATGTGCAGGCAGGAGGATGAGAGAGATACTGTGTGCTGTAATTTTTATACATTGCTTCTGGATTTTACAAGTTTTCTGCCTCTTTCTACAATGAGCTTTGGAAGTATGTGGTGTGATACCAACATCCTATTTAGGACTGAGCATTCTGTATTCTCTACATCTCTGTTCACTGACCCGTTTTGGAATTCTGTATTAGTTACTAGAGAGAATGCTTATTGATGATATTATAATCTTTATTCATTAGGAGTTGGATTAATGCTATGTCCATTTAGAAGAAAGTTCTCTTATCGAGGGCCTATGACCTGTCTAGTCAGATGTTCATGACACCATTATTAGTATCAGATATGAATTTTAACTTCTACGGCAGGCCTTAAATCTAACTAGAAAGTGGCTGGTTACTTCTAGGATAGTCATACTGTTATTCCACTAATGGGCATTTCTGCCAGGCTAGGCATATATATAATGTGATTATATATCATGTATAACTTGTGTGTGTTATATATCATCATAACTCACAGAATTCATAATTTGGAAAGATTAGTAACTTTGTCCTCTGGTAATATGCATAGCAAATTGAGGTACCATGAAGGTTACACATAAGGTCTACAATAGCTTGATTTATTCATCTTTTAAGAGTGAAGTATATGATGATTCCAGCAATAGGGGCTTACTGTAAAGTTTTGGAGGGCAATGAAGAACATCTTGTGTCCTGAGTTTTACACTGGTACTTAGATCCCAACTCACATCCACATGCTTGTGCAGGAAGCACCTTTGCCACTGATTCATTTGTCTGGCCTCTGCATTATGTCACAGACATAGGATTCCTTCTTGTTTAGGGTGGGTGGTGTTAATAGTAATGAGTGGGTTCAGTTGTCAATCCTATACACCCACTAAAATTCCCCCATTAACCTTTCACAAATTATCCTAAGAGCAATTAATGACAGCAACTTAGATGCATTAATGGAATACAAGTTTTGCAAGCATATTTTTCATAATTTTGTCATTTTCTGCATTTATTAACTATTTTCAACAAAGAGGATATTTCCATAATCAAATGATTTATGACAGAAGAAAAAAATATCTTAGATTTTCTACTTTGCTTCCCTACTTTGATAATTTGTATAGTAAAAGATTTCCAAAACGACAGGTCTAAAGGTAAAAAATTCAGACTGTAGAAAAGAACCTATAGAATAAAAATCTCCACTTCTTTCATGTAATAAATGAAATGTGTTTAATAAAAAGGAAAAGAAAAGAAAGAAACAAGAACATAAGGATGGATTTAGTAAGCAGTACTCTAGCAGCAATATGTGAATTTGTATATTAAGTGACTTTTCTGAAAATTTCTACTTCTATCTTTCATTGTGCTCAAGTGTCGCATTATATTTATTGATTTGGAAAGATGAATTCTCTTTATACCTCCAGTATGAAACCTGCTTGGTTATGGCATGTAAGTTTTTTGTTATGGCTTTGAGTTTACTTGTTGAAGATTTTCACAGAGGTTCCTGGACTACTTGCACACAATTTCATAATTACAATGGTCTCTGTTTCTGTTGAGTGATAATGATTGCCTCATAGTAAGCAGTAGAAAGATGTTTCCTTTCCATTCTTAGACTAATATGGAAAGAATTGGCATTCACTATCCTTTAGAAGTTTTTCGTCTTTAAAAAAAATTAAAAATAACAAGAAGAAAGGGCTGTCAATCAAAATCATTGTCACAAACTGATAACAAGGTAGCATGCTAAATGAATGTTTATCTGTTTCATGAATCTGCCATATATGTGATACGTATTACATAAGGTTAATTTTGAGAAAGTATGCAGTGTAGAACTTCATTCTGGTTCTGCCTTTCAGCTCCATGATCCAGAAATAAGACTCAGACTCAAAATATATTTACAAATATATGACCAGTGGATCCTTGGCCATAGAGCTAAGATCTACGCCGAATAGATAAAGATAACCCATTTATTTTAATTTACATGCTGCCACGTGGCTGGTCACCTGTGCTCAGGGACCAGGTGTCTATCTTCTCACATCTCTGGAGCTCCTAGACCTGCTTCTATCCCAGAATCTTTTCTCCCTTCCAGATGTCCAACTCTATTTCCTGCTTAGGTCATACATAGGCTTTTAAATTGACAATACACAAGATATTCCCTCTACAATGCTGGGCAAGAAAATAAAAATAGCAAAGTAGTAGCCCATGTTTTTAAAATATGAGTTTCTTTCTTAAACATTTACGGGTACTATTTTCATGTCAAAACTCCCTGTAGAAAAACTTAATAAGCCTGCTGTGCTCTTTCTTTCATTCTGACCAAACTGGGATCTACTTCACACAAATCAACATTTAGCAGACTTTATGACCCATAATGATTTCTTTCCAACCACTTGGTCTAAGATCAACATTTTCAGTGCTAGTTTTATCCAGAGAAGCTTCCAGGCATTAATTAGCCTTCTGAAAGGCTGTAAGCATATAGTCAATCTGACAATAAAAATGGCTCTAAAGGAAGAAATTCAGGTAGCATTTTAAGTTCTGAAATCTAATATTATAAACAATGACTTGATCTATTGTGGTTGCCCATGTCTTAGCATGTGTTGGCAATACAGGTTTCTCTGTTTGGTTTGAAAGAATTTACTAAAGTTTACAATCACCTTTATGATAGACAAGAAGTGCATTTTTATTGTTAATGATTGATTAGATCTTTGCAGTACTCAGAAATAGAGAAGGAACATTTAAGACCCGTTCCGTAGCTGCTAAACTCAATCTGTATGTGTTCCCTCTGCAGTGCAGCTCTACAAGCAGACCCGGACCCTAATTAGGGGTCTAGCTTCCCTTTGATGCTGACAGAATCTCTTATTAGTATTAATGTATATGGAAGAGAGAATAGATCTTTAAATAATTTAAAAACAGCTTTGTGTGTTATGAACACAGACATATGAAAGATTTAATGATGTGACTTTTACATATTTATACAGTGTGCATTGAAACATACATTCATGTATTGTATATGACTGTATTTGGGGACTAAATGGAGCTCATAAAGTTTTACCATTAATTATGTTGACAAAGGGAGTATCCTTTTGTGTTTCTTCATTGTTTCCTACAAATGACTGTAGCACCTCTCAGCAATGATTCTCCTAGTTTTCAAACTCAGTCTCTTCCAATTCCCTTGTCTAAGATTTCCCAAAGTTTTGTAGCCATGTGAAAATAAATAGGCAGTTCAGCTTGTCTTTACATTTAAAGCATACTAGAATATATATTCAGTAGATATGTTTCACAATGCTTGGTCTTTTTATATTTTTCATAGATACTCTGAAATATAGCCAGAATTCCTCTTCAGGCACAAGTGACATAGTACGTGATTTTAATGTTTAAATTCCAAAGTTGTACTTGACACAGAATAAGAAAAGCTTGTCTATCACTTTCAGAGTGAACAGCATAGAGATTTTGTTCGTCAAAGAGATTTTTTTTTTTGATTATGGAAAAGTCTTTGTGTTGCAACGAAAAGTAGCATGTAATCTAAATATTTTGGGCTTATATATGGATTGTTTTAACTCCCAAATCATAATTTAAAGAATATTTCAAAAGTAGAAAGTTAAAACATAATCCTAAGGAGGTTTGTATTTAAGGATTATAATGCTAAAAAAAAATTCCTGGGTGTTTTAACTGGTTGAAATTTAAGACTTGAGCATTTCAAATTTCCTATGTGCATTATTTTTTTTCGTTACAATACACTGCCCCTGAAAGGCAGGCCTGAAATGGTTCAGTAAAGCCCCCTTTGAAGGACTCTGCACAGGTCACAGAATAAACAAAGCCAAGGGGCAGGGTCTTTGTTATGCATGAAGCCGCTGGCCATTTCAGAGCAGCTCTGGGTGTCAGGGAACCCAGTTGATGACAGATGGTGTGGCTGTCCTTGCAAATTTTTCACCTTCAAATGACAGCCTCTGTGGAGATAGTCTGTAATCACTGGAGAAAGATCCTCTAAAAGCCACTTGATAATTACATGAAGGGAAACAGTTTTTATTTCAGGTATTTAAGAAAGCTTGGATGTTTGTAATGAAGACAGGCAAAGGAAGAAAAATCTCTCTGCTCAAAGAGCAGTGTTCTCCACACAAAGCAGTAAACAAGGGAAAGCATAATCAATATGCTTCCAGAATCTGTCTTTTAAGTGCATATATTGTTTGGTTTGCTGTGCTTTAAGCCTTTAATAGAAACTATCTTCTTTGAAAAGAAGAAAGTGTGGACTAGTAACTACAGCAGGTTTTTTGTTTGTTTGTTTATTTTACTTGTTTTTTATATATAACCAGGCAAGATATGTTGTAAAAAAAAAAAGTAGTACATTGTTTTAAGTGACTAGTTTTAACTATATCTTCATTGTGTGCTTGGAAGCTTACAATAGATCTTTCTCCATTTCCATATTTTTCTCCTCACTGAATCTCTATAGATAAAGGGATAAGGGAGAATTCTGTAACTTCGTTACGAATTCTGTATTTAAAAACAGTTAATTACATTGCTTATTTAAAATGTATAAGGACAGATTATAACAATTCTGAGTGTCACAGAGAGATTTCTGGCTTATATCATGTATAGATTTGTAGAGGCAGAAAGCATCATAAAATGAAGATATACTAAAAAGGTTTGGTTAATTCGAATGCAAACACTGTTAGAGCTTGATTTTAATGAGTAAGCCATTCCTGTCATCTGCTCTTTATATTTGTCTTCATGTATTATAATTTTTCTGTCATACACTAAGGTCTAAAGCATAAGTCAAGGAATAGGATAAGATCAGAACAGAAGAATCAATAGTTCATTATTTTTTATTAAATTATTTGTATGTTCCTTTAGTAACTTCATTAAGTGTTAGAAAGTGGAGAATTACAATCACACAATTTAATCCATTAAATTGTTGGTTTATGTTCTTGAAGGAGATTTTCATTTAGGCTCTGTGTAATATGAATATAAATTTTCAGTGGGTAAAATCTGAGATAGTCACAGTTATGAAGGAAGGTACATTTGTGACAAGGATGAAAGAATCACTATTGGTGCCAGGTTGGCCAATTCTATAAATTATATTGATATTTATCACATTGCTTCTCTCAATGTATTTATAATAATTAAACTTTCCTATGCTACACTTTCCTAACACATTTCTTAAAATATTTGTGGAATCCAGTTGTATTTTGCACTTTATGTGTTACTTTTAGGAAATGTAGTTATGATTGGTTCAGTTATCTATATCTGGGAGTTTGTTTGTTTGAATAAGAATGGTTCCTATAGGCTCATAGATTTGAATGCTTGGCCACCAGGGGGTGTAACTATTAGGAGGTGTGGCATTGTTGGAGGAGGTGTGGCTTTGTAGAAATAGGTGAATGCTTATTGGAGGAATTGTGTCACCGCGTATAGGCTTTCAGAAGATCAAGTCAGGCCCAGTGTCTCTTTTTTCTGCTGCCTGTAGATTGAGATGTACAATTTTGGATCCTTCTTCAGGACCATGTCTACCTATAACCCACCACATTTGAACCTGGCCAATTACAATTTAATATTTTTTGTTATAAATGTTGGCATTGTCATAGTGTTTCCTTACAGCAACAGAAAGCCTAGGTAAGTCCAAGCAAGAGGTGGAGGTGAGGGAGGAGTGTTTGTGGGGGGATGGGAATGCAGTCTGAGTGTTGTTACTACCTTTGGCTTTGAAATGTAAAATTCCGCAAAGAAAGAAAGAAAGGAGGGTAGAAGAAAGGAAGTGAATATGTTGATATGGAAGAAGAGATGAGAAAGAACAATATGTAACAACTTTTCAAAGTCAGTCAGCTCAACTTTAATGTTTTTGTGTTCCAATTTTGCTATTTTTTCTTTGTTATATTTTTTTTGTTATATTTTTATTGCCTGATTGCTTGTAATATTTTGAAACCTCACAAAATGCAGGCTTGTGTAATGGTCTCCATGAAGTTCAAACATTATCCAATGACTGCTCACCATGCTTTTAGTATTAAATGGAGGACTATGATTAGGCAACAGAAAGCATTAGACAGCCCACATTTCTGTCAAAGTTACCTTTGTGGTACACATCCCATTAATGTTCAGCGGACATATAGAGATTCTGTCCTTTTTAAATCCCTCTCATACCAGAATGGAGTACCTGGTCACATATGTATCTAAAGAATTTCTATGTGTTAAAATTACTCTGAAATTTTAAATGACATATTCATATTATGCCAATCATGTATTTTTCTTGTATGATACAACGTAATTCTCAAAGGATTTAATATGCTTAAAGAAATTGTAGTTAACATTGCAAGAACAATATGCAACATTTTTCAAATTGATTTAAACATGGCCTATGTATATATATTCTGTAAATAGTTCACAGGAGTACTATCCCCTAAAAAAATCTGGGTTAAGATAGAATCTTGCTCGGTGCCATTGTTACTTTGATCCGCACCACTGATACCACTGAAAAAAAATACAGCAAAGGAGTGAATCAATTTTGTTCTAGAATAGCTCTTAACTCTCAAACTGTTTTCTCTAAGTCTCCAGATCTTTTATTATTATTAATTTTTTATTTTTTTTAGATATATTCTTATTTTTTATTTTTTATTCGATATATTTTTATTTACATTTCAAATGATTTCCCCTTTTCTGACCCCCACTCCCCAAAAGTCCCATAAGCCCTCTTCCCTCCCTCTGTTCTCCCATCCACCCCTTCCCACTTCCCTGTTTTTGTTTTGCCTTATACTACTACACTGAGTCTTTCCAGAAACAGGCCACGCCTCTGTTCTTCTTGCACCTCATTTGATATGTGGATTATGTTTTGGGTATTCCAATTTTCTGGGCAAATATCCATTTATTAGTGAGTGCATACCATGATTAATCTTTTGAGACTGGGTTACCTCACTTAGTATGATGTTCTCCAGCTCCATCCATTTGCCTAAAAATTTCATGAATTCATTGTTTCTAATGACTGAATTGTGTATATATACCATTGTGTATATATACCACATTTTTTGCATCCATTCTTCTGTTGAGGGATACCTGGGTTCTTTCCAGCTTCTGGCAATTATAAATAGGGCTGCTATGAACACAGTGGAGCACATATCCTTATTACCTGCTGGGGAATCCTCTGAGTATATGCCCAGGAGTGGTATAGCAGGATCTTCCGGAAGTGAGGTGCCCAGTTTTCTCAGGAACCGCCAGGCTGATTTCCAGAGTGGTTGTACCAATTTGCAACCTCACCAGCAGTGGAGGAGTGTTCCTCTTTCTCCACATCCTCGCCAACATCTGCTATCTCCTGAGTTTTTAATCTTAGCCATTCTGACTGGTGTAAGGTGAAATCTCAGGGTTGTTTTGATGTGCATTTCCATAATGACTAAAGAAGTTGAGCATTTTTTAAGACGCTTCTCAGCCACCAGAAGTTCTTCTGGTGAAAATTCTTTGTTTAGCTCTGTACTCCATTTTTTAATACGGTTATTTGGCTTTCTGGGGTCTAACTTCTTGAGTTCTTTTTATATATTGGATATTAGCCCTCTATCTGATGTAAGGCTGGTGAAGATCTTTTCCCAATTTGTTGGTTGCCAATTTGTCCTTTTGATGGTGTCCTTTGCCTTACAGAAACTTTGTAATTTTATGGAGTCCTATTTGTTTATTCTTGATCTTAAAGCATAAGCTATTGGTGTTCTGTTCAGGAACTTTCCCCCTGTACCGCTGTCCTCAAGGGTCTTCCCCAGTTTATTTTTATTAGCTTCAGAGTGTCTGGCTTTATGGGGAGGTCCTTGATCCATTTGGAGTTGAGCTTAGTACAAGGAGATAAGGATGGATCAATTCACATTCTTTTGTATGCTGACCTCCAGTTGAACCTGCACCATTTGTGGAAATGGCTCTTTTTTCCACTGGATGTTTTCAGCTTCTTTGTTGAGGATCAAGTGGCCATAGGTGTGTTGGTTCATTTCTGGATCTTCAATCCTATTCCATTGATCTGCCTGCCTGCCACTGTACCAATACCATGCGTTTTTTAACACTATTGCTCTGTAGTATTGCTTGAGGTCAGGGACACTTATTCCCCCAGAATTTCTTTTGCTGTTGAGAATAGTTTTAGCTATCCTGGGTTTTTTGTTATTCCAGATGATTTTGAGAATTACTCTTAATCAGTAAGACCAACTATTAAGTGACACAGAATACATTTGTAACCACCTAGATACTTGGCATCTTTGGGCCCAACTGTTCTCAGCCATGAGATAAGATCATTATATAATGCTAAGTTTATAAGGTTAATAAGATTAAATTCTGTTATTAAGACTTCAATTAAATCCATGAAAATGGTAAAGTATTATTCAGTACAAACAGAAGAAATGGTTACGACCTAAGGCAGTCATACCGTGTAACAGCACAATATATAAATTTATAGCTTTATGATCTAACTTTGTAGGGATTATGATTCAATTTCATCATTATCAAGAAGGATAAATAACATCACAATAATAACCTCATTGAGCTACAATTTCATTACTCATAAAATGTAAATAACCACTAAACTTCATATTGATATATTCCAATGCTCAAATTAAAAAAATACTATATGAAGAAATAACTTGTTAGGTTTTCTTCTCTTTAAATTAATTATATTATTTATTTACATTTCAAATGTTGTCCCTCTTCCAGTTCCCTCCTTCAGAACCTAGCCATCCCATTCACCTCCCCTTAACCTCTAAGAGGGTGCTCCCCACCTACTCACTCCACCTCAACCCTCTAGCATTCCTGTTTTCTGGGGCATCAAGCCTTCAGTGCACAAAGCACATCTCCTCTCACTGACGCCAGAAAAAGCTGTCTTCTGATATATATGTCGAAGGGACCATGGACCTGCCCATGTACGCTCTTTGGTTGGTGGCTTAGTCCTTGGGAGCACTGAGGGAGTCTGGATAGTTAATACTGTTATTCTTCCTATGGGTTCCTTCTGCTCCTTCAGTTCTTCCCCTAAGCATTCCATTGCTGTGCCTGGGCTCAGGTCAATGGCTGGCTGTAGGTATCTTCTTTTGTCTTAGTCTGGTGCTGGCAGAGCCTCTCAGAGGAGAGCCATGCAAGGCCCCTGTCATCTAGAATGTCTTGCAATCAGCATTAGTGTCAGGGTTTGGTACCTGTACATGTAATAGATCCTAAGTTGGACCTGTCAATGGATGGCCTTTCCTTTATTCTCTGCTCCATTTTTGTCCCTACATTTTCCTTTAGACAGGAACAGTTCTGGGTTAACCATTTGGAGATCGGTGGATGGCCCCATCCCTCAACTCTGGGACATATTTATCTACAGGAGGTGGTCTCTTCAGGTTCTATCTCCCAACTTTTGGGCATTTTGGCTAAGGTCATCTCCATCAGGTCCTGGAAGCTTCTAGCATCCTAGGTTTCTGGGACTTTCTAGTGGTTATTCCTGTTCCCCACCCCACACTGCTACATATTTCTATTAATTCTCCTGCCTCCCCCATACCTGCTCCTGGTCTCCTGTTCTGCCTTACCCTCTCTTGCTCAGGTCTCTCCCTCTGCCTCCCCTGATTATTTTGTTTCCCCTTCTAAGTGGAATTGAAGCATCTACACTTGGGTGATTTTTGGGTATTCTGAGCTTTTTTGCTAATATTTACCTATCAGTGAGTACATACCATGTGTTTCCTTTGGGGAGCAGATTACTTCAATCAGGATATATTTTCCAATTCCATACATTTACCTCTAAAATTTGTGATGTCTTCACTTTTAATAGCTAATAAGTATTTCATTGTATAAATGAACGCCATTTTCTTTATCCATTCTTCCACTGTGGGACATCTGTTTTTTTTTTTTTTCCAGCTTCTGGTTATTATAAATAAAGCTGCTATAAACATGGTGGAGAATGTGTCCAGGAGTGGTAGAACTGGGTCTTCAGGTAAAATTATGTCAAATTTTCTGAGGAACCACCAAAGTTTCTTCATAAGATAAAATACTTTGGGGAAAAGTATTTCCGAACATGCCAACAAGTTCCTGAGATTTCTTCTAGTGGTATACTGCACTTATGAAAGAAAACTCAAAGCAGTAATAGTCCTGCAATAGTGATTTGAATAAGAAGTGTCCATCATAGCCTTATGTTTTTTCATATTTGGGAACTTCAGAAGGTTGAAATATGCTTATTTCACTTATTTTGAAGAGAAAATACTTATTTTGAAGTTTTGTAGTCTTACACAACATAAAAATTTCACTTTCTGATTGGTGGTTCTTATGAAGATGAGATTTCTCAGACTTCTGCTCTTGCTTCCTGATACAATGTCTTTCCTATCATTGGAAACTCTCCCTTTGACACTATAAGCCAAAATGAACTCTCTTCCATAAATCAGTCTTGGGCATTGTATTTTATCGCATCAATTGGAAAGTAACCAAAAGTGCCCAGGATAAGAAACCAAGATATTCTATGCAAATAGCCAAATGTTAAGTCTTTCCTTCTTGTGTGGTCATTTGAAAGACAAGCTTTATTCAAGGCTTTGAAATGTCACCTGAATTGCTTCTGTGACTGTTTCCAAAGAATGGAAGAAGAATAAATGTTATTCAGAAAATTACCTGGCATCAAAATGTGAAATCATTTCTTTCTTGTTATGTGTTTACTCTGAAGGCATTTTTTCCCTTCAGAAATCTATAGTAGAAAACAGAATTGTGCTTTTCAATAACATGTCATAGATAAGACATCTCAGTGTATTAGTCTTACATTTTCCTCTACATATTTCCAAGAAGATATGAACTTGACTCTAATCTGGGTAAACAAATTTAGGAAATGTGAGACTTGGTTAAAAAAAGAAAAGCAAAAGTAAAAATAATCCCGTAGTGTACAGATTTCCTGTCATTCTTAATTCCACAAGGATACAAGTTATTTTAATTTAACTTCAAGTTAATTTCAATTTTTATAAACGACACAAATATGAAGCAGGGTGGGGTTGGTGGTACACATAATTAATTCCAGCACTACAGATGCTCAGGCAGACAGACTGAGTTGGAGACCAGGGAGACATCCAGGAAAATTCACAGTGAAACTCTGAATTAAAAAAGAAACAGCAAAACTAAACAAAACAACCCCAAACAACAACAGCAACGATCAATGCAAAAACCCACCCAAACGTCGATCAAACATTTCCATATGATACTAAGAAGGACAGCTCATCAGAGTTTTCCACAAGAGGTACTGTGCCCTGTTCCCACTCCAGAGTATTTCTTACCCTCTGCATCTTCAGAGGCTCTTTCTTCTTAGGAAAGGCGTAAGTTAAACATCAGTTTAGACTTGAGCTTTTTCAGTTGATCTCTCTTTATCAGCTTCCCTTCTGTTCCCTCTTAGGATATATCATAGTTAGTGTCTCTTCATGAAGCCCTTTATTCTTCTTGGAAGTGGTAGTTGTTTTAAAATTGATGAATAAAAAGATTAGAGTTTAGATGATCAAACACATTTAGCCATTTGTTTTTAAAAATGTTTTAGCTACAAAATACATGTCTCAGACACCAATGCATCCATTTCAATGGGCTGTTTCCTTTAATAATGACAATAACACCACAAAACAACTCTATTATCACAGTTTTGTAGATGGGTGGATACAGTCATAATTTTCTGGTTTATCACTTCATTTAGTGTTTTCAAAATAAATACATAGAGTGCTATTTTATACTTTAATGTGGGTATTTTATTTCAGTTTTGGAGGCGAAAACTAAGGCCTGTTGCTGTATCTTTATGGCTCTGCCTAACACCATTGCATATAAACTTTCTTCTATAATATAGTGGAGAATCAGAAAATAAAATGGGATGGTGGCAAAGGATCTAAATGCACACTGTATAGCAGCCTGTTCCCCCATCCCCCCAAATGACTTGCTTTAAGAACCAAGCATGAGTTCTTTTCAAGGTTTAAGGCCTAATGTTATACAATTTCTGTCACAAGGCACCACACGCTACAGGTTCCTTTGCCTTTACATCATCATGCACCGAGGACCAAGTATTTAATACATGAGACTTAAAGGGATACATTCAAGCCCTGGTATATAAGGCAATCTATACTGTTTTGGTAAACCAATTTTTGTAAAAAGTAGACATCTTTGTGAGTAGATATCTTTGTGACCCAGCACCTTTTATGATGTGGTCTATATTCCTTTTGCTATGGTATTATCAGTTACATACTTTGCAATAAGGCTGATGGAATTTTTGTTTCTTATATACTATAAATGTTGGAATTAAAAAGAAGACTGAAAATACATCCTGAAATGGTTTAATAGTACTTTTGAATTCTGTAGAGTTTCATAGTTTGTTTTCTATTAGATATTTTAATTTACTTAATAAAAATATCTCATATCTTTTTCCAGTTTTGCTTGCTAACTTATGTGTGGGAAATATTTTCCATTAATTTTTGCAACATTTAATTTTATTATACATTTATTTGTTGATTTTGATATTGTTGTTTTTGGTGCTCTCTCTCTCTCTCTGTGTGTGTGTGTGTGTGTGTGTGTGTACTCTGTGTGCATGCTACAGACTATGTGTGGAGGTCACAAGAATAATTACAGGAGTCTATTCTTCTTCTTTATCATTTACATCCTGAAGTTTGAACTAACATTGTCACACTCTGCAGCAAGAGCTTTGACACTCTGAGTCCCCAACTAGCCTGCAATTAACCTAATATATATATTTATATATAAATATATTTATTTAAATATATTTATATAAATATATTTATTTATATATATTTGAGATTTTCCTAGGATCAAGCTGAACCACTCAAGTATAGTAGTTCTTGAGAGCCTATGGACTAAGTAAAATTCTGAATATAATTCTTAGGATAGAAGTGATATTATTTAATGGTTTAAATATAACATAAAACATTGCATTTTCTCTTAATAGTTTTTTTTTATTAAATTATGTTATTTATTTCCATTCCAAATGCTGCCCCCACTCCCTGGTTCCCACTTGCAAAGTTCTCTACCCCATCCCCACCTTTGCCTCTGAGAGGGTTCTCCCCACTGACTCCCACCTCACTCCTCCCCAGCATCCCCCTTCCCTGGGGCATCAAATCTACAGGGTTAGGCATATCCTCTCCCACTGAGGGTGGAAAAGACAGTCCTCTGTTACATATGTGCCAGGGACCACCGACTAGCTCATATATGCTCTTTGGTTGGTGGCTTAGTCTCTGGAAGCTCTGAGGTGTCTGGGTTAATTGAGACTGTTGTTCTTTCTTCTGCTCTTTCAATTCTTCCTCTATTCCTCTATAAATGGTCTCTGTCCTCAGTATTTGCATCTTTTCAGTCAGCTGCTGATAGAGCCTCTCAGAGAGTCAAGTAACCAGGTCTAAAAGAGTTAAAGAAAATTCAAATAGATATAAAATGTCCTACAGCTCAAAGCTCATATCTTTGCATTTGGTCCACAGAAGTTGAACCTGAAGGCCAATGCTTGGTCATGGGTTTGCTGCCCCTGGAAATAATATTGATGCTGCATGGCTTCTTACAGAAGACTAGTTGAAGAATGTCACTCAAGATCCTAAGACACACAGTGCACTGAACAACAGCCATCTGTGTTTAAATTACATTTTATAAAATCTATCTATCTCTCTATCAACTATCTATCTATCTATCTATGAGGCAGGTTCTCACATTATAATTCAGATTGTCCTCACTAATAAGTATATAATTCAGACTGAATTCAAGACCATGATGATCTTTCTGTGCCAGCTTCACTTGAATACTGAAATTAAAGGTACATGATACCACATCCATTTTAGAAAGGCTTTTTTTGTTATTATATAAAGGCTTATTGATTTATATTTGTTAAGAAAAAGTAATTTCAGTCACATGACTCTTAAACATGAGGATATCCCAGTTGTAGTATAATTTTGAACTGATATAAATTATCTCGGTCATGTAAGATTAAAATTAATGCATTTGAATTTATAGTTTAAAAATTACTATTAAGGATTTACCACTTAATTTTTATAAAAATCATATTGAATTCAAATTTCCTATATCCTCTGAGTTTATGACTACAAGGAATAAGGCTTGTTGTCAGTAGCAATCTTTTTTTTCTTTTTTATTAGAGATATTCTTTATTTACATTTCAAATGTTGTTCCCTTTCCTGGTTCTTCCCTCCCCCGAAAACCCCATAAGCCATCTCCCCTTCCCCAATCAACCCTTTCCCCACTTCCCTGTCCTGGTACTCCACTACACTATGGTATTAAGTCTTTCCAGGACCGAGGGTCTCTCCTCCTTTTGGTGTCTAACAAGACCATCTTCTGCTGCCTATGAGTCTGGAGCCATGGGTAACTCCATGTATATTCTTTAGTTGATGGTTTAATCATTGGGAGCTCTAGGGGTACTGGGTGACTCATATTGTTGTTCTTCCTGTGGCACTGCAAACCTCTTCAGCTCTTTGGGTCCTTTGTCTAGCTCCCCCATTGGGGACCTTGTGCTCAGTTCAATGGCTGGCTGAGAGTGTCCCCCTCAGTATTTGTCATGCACTAGCAGAGCCTCCCAGGTAGTAGCTATATGCAGCTCTGGTCAGCCAGCACTTAGGGGCATCCACAATAGTGTCTGGGTTTTATAACTGTATATGGGATGGATCCCCGGGTGGGGTAGTCTCCGGATGGTCTTTCCCTCAGACTCTGCTCCACCATTTGTCTCTATATCTCTTTCTGTGGGTATTTTGTTCCCCTTTCTACAAAGGACCCAAATATCTGTACTTTGTTCTTCCTTTTCTTGGGCATCCTTTGATATGTGAAATGTGTCTTGGGTATTCCACGCTTCTACACTAATATCCACTTATCAGTGAGTGCATACCATGTATGCTCTTTTATGATTGGATTACCTCACTCAGGATGATATTTTCCAGTTCCATCCATTTTTCTAACAATTTTATGAGTTCGTTGTTTTTAATGGCTGAATAGTACTCCATTGTGTATATATACCACATTTTCTGTACCTATTCCTGCATTCTGCAATGAGGGACATCTGGGTTCTTTCCAGCATCTGGCTATTATAAATAGGGCTTCTATGAACATAATGGAGCATGTGTCCTTATTACATGCTGGGCAATGCTTTGGATATATGCCCAGGAGAAGTATGGCAGGGTCCTCCGGTAGTATTAGGCCCAGTTTTCTGAGGAACCGCCAAACTGATTTTCAGGGCGGTTGTACTATCTTTCAATCCCACCAGCAGTGGAGAAGTGTACCTTTTCCTCCACACCTCTCCAGAACCTGCTGTCAGCCGAGATTTTTATCTTAGCCATTCTGACTGGTGTAAGGTGAAATCTCTGGGTTATTTTGATTTGCATTTTCCTGATGACTAAGGGCTAATATCCAATATATACAAAGAACTCAAGAAGTTAGACTCCAAAGAACCAAGTAATGCTATTAAAACATGGAGTACAGAGCTAAACAAAGAATTTTCACCTGAGGAATATAATATGGCTAAGAAGCACCTAAAGAAATTGACAGTAGCAATCTTATGTGATTTTATATAAATGGGAATCAGGAAGCTGGTAAGTGAAGAATCCTTACATAAGTCTTACATATAATCTAAACGTCCCTCTGCTTTGGCTGTGTCACATGTGGCTTAGTACTAGATCTGGCAAAGGCATGTGGCAATGAAATAAGTTAAAGTTTTGATTATCTAATGCTTAATTTTATGGTTCAGTGTAAGCATAGAGACTCTAGGGTTACATACTATGGCACTGAAATATATTGTTTCCTGTTTTCTACCCTGTCTATTTAAAGACATGTTATCATTTAGTAAGGACAAATGGACTCCTGAAGATCAAAATCCTTGAGTAGTGTTATCCTTACTCAACAGCAGGGTAATCAAGGGAAAGCAATTTCATTGAAACTTGGTTTTGCTGTTTGTAAGTGTAGCTTATTAATATCCCCTTAGGGGGCTTTTCTAAAAACTGCCCACAAGTACATAGAACTTTATTTACACAGACAGAATGTTCAGAAAATAAATAAGCCCATTCTCCTCATCCTGTCCTTTTATGCCTTTTCATCGTGTTGTGGTGATTTAATCATTCTCCAGAATAAGTAAGACTTGTTAGGGTTCTAGTGTCATAAAACCAAGTAAGATGTCATAGAAATTAGATTTGCTAAAGCTGTAAGGCAAAATTGCTTGGTTCACAAGATATACAGGTGTGTGTGTGTGTGTGTGTGTGTGCATATATGCATATATACATATGTAAATTTCAGTATATGAATGCAGGGGTATTTTTATATGCTTTACCACACATCCATATTTGTAAAAGGTATGGTGAAATAAAGCTTGCTTATGATTTCGAGTTTAGATGTAGAACCTTAGCTCCTTAGCTGTGTGTGTCTGCTTATGTTTAGTCTATATTACCACACTACCTTTTATGGTTAATAATGCTATACATCGAAAACAATAGTCACTCTTTTTTTTTCCAAAGCATTTACTAATCACCATCTGCTATACTGAATGTCTCCTGTAAGTATCCTAATTAGTCTAAAATATACATAGCTAAAGTTTGTTTTGAAGATGAAAAAAATGATTTAAAGAGCTTAGATGATCCATCCTCAGTTATGTAGTGGATGAAATCAGTCCAGAAGCCATACCATGCATCGCTCACTACATTTGTTTCACATACTTCTTTTATGTTTCTTCTTTTCCCCACCCCAACACTCTGTTTTCCTTCAGCAAATATATAATGCATCCGAATTGAAACCAGGCCTCTATTTTCTTAGTGTCCTGCCAACCTCAGAGAGCTCCTGTACTAGTATTAATCACTCATGTTTTCTTTGCAGCCACATAAAAGTTCTTGATGTATTAATGCTCAGGTGGGAAAATGTTAAAAGCAAAAGAGAAAACAGAGGTCAAGCAGATTCTGTGTAAATTCCACTATCTGTTCACCATTTGGCTACTTTATAGTAAATCAAATCCATTTTACATAATGAAGCTTCTCTTTATTATCCCATTATCGCTGTCACGGAAGGGAAATAATGTGTTTGCTTTAGTTTTAGGTCATTTGTAATTATAAAAGGATATGCAGGAAAATGGTGTACACTTTGCATGCTTTTAAAATCAGCTCCCTTTGTTGTTCTATAATTTTTTTTTAAATCTATTTTAAAAGAAAGTATTAGAAGGCTGTGTTTTTATTGCCCTGATGCCTTTAATAGTACATACTGTGAAACTAAGCTGGATACCTGATTGATGCCATTCCTACCTGTCTAGGAAGATAATGATCAAGCACAAGGGGTCTGTTCTCCAGGTGATGTGCTCATGGAGCTCCCGTTAATGTTAATGGGGATCCTGCAGCTAAGCGTACTGACTGGAGACAAGAGGCTGAAGGTGTGCTGTGCCCATTAATACTCTTTTTCTCTAGAGCAGCTGGTTGGAACATAAGTAGTTTGCACTCCTTTTGAATTGAATGATCAGACATATTTTTAAAGTGAACGATACATAGATGTAGTCACAATAGGCTGCATAAGTTACACTAATGCATGATTTTGTTGGATAGATATTCATACGAAAGGCCTGATTTATTTTAAATCATGCCTTAATAATTCATATTGAATGCAGCCAAAAGAAATCTATGTAATTTAAATATCTTGTTACTAAGTAGACAATAAAGACTTTAAATTTAAGAACAAAACAAGGCTGTAGTCAAAATGTATGGTGACAGATATTGGCTAAAGCATAGACAAGAGAGAAAGAGGAAATGTATGGGGAAAAGTGGAAATTTCATGCTTAGGCAAAACCACATAATTGAAAACGCCAAGATATTATACACACACATATATATATATGTGTATATAATATTATATGTAATATTATATATATATCACAAACACACAGTTGCAGAAAATCATCCATTAATGAAATATTAAGTATCTATTTTAATGTATTCTATTAAATTTATGGAAGGGCAAGTATTACTATTTTATATAATTGTCATTTGCATTGGTAGATTTGGTTGTAATCTTTGAGAGTTTGTAATCAAGAGGGATTGATAACAGAGAAGAAAAGAAGCTTAGAAAAATGTGTCTAACACTAATTTTCTTCTTATAGAAATTGACACTCAGAGAGAGAAATTAATATGTATGTTGCTACAAAGACAGTGCCAGAGACAGAACTAAAATGTCAGGTCCATGTATAGTGATTTACTCTATAAATCCAGTGAGAGCTTTGGATCTGAACTCCTAATTCAGTGTTGTATATACAACACATAACCACAAGTAACTTATGCCATGAACGGACTAAGCCTGGTGTGGCCCCACTAATAATGATGGATTGAGAATAAGGCTGTAGAGTCCTGAGCAATTTGCACTTTGTATTTGGTGTTGAGATGTTGTTAAGCAGTAGATAGCTTGCCTACCATAAACACTGACCACCGAGCAGAGTTGAAGAGTACTTAAAAGCATGAAGACATTCACCAAATAAAAACAAATAATATTTCAAAACCACAGAAGTGCTAGGAGAAAATATCCATTTGTACCTGAATTCTCTTCCATGAGCAAATTTTTGTATTACTATAATCTTAGTGCATACATGACTTAAGTAGTTTTTAAATCACTAGATAATACTGCAAAAATTTAGTCTCTTGCCTTATCTGGAAGTAATGGGAGCAGAGGCCCATGGTCCTCTGAAGGCTCAATGTCACAGTGTAGGGGAATGCTAGGGTGGGGAGGTGAGAGTGGGTGGGCGCGTGGTAGGATCCTCATAGGAGCAGGGGAAAGGGGGCTGGATAGGGGATTTGTGAAGAAAAAAAAAACCAGGAAAGGGGATGACATTTGAAATGTAAATAAATAAAATATCCAATAAAAATATAATATCTTATGAACTGGAATAAGTATCATACACTTATTATATATTTGAAAAATATGTAAGGGAAAGTACATATTCATAAATTTATATAGAGTCACAGTACAGATATGAGTTATATATGTGCAGTTTTCTAGGCATAATTATATACCTAATAACAAGAAATATATTACTCAACTATGAACTATGACTACAGTTCTATGAAAAAAATCTGGATCTGAAACAGAAATAAACAGTCTATATCTATGAATGAGTGAAAGATAAGAAGTTATGAGATCAGCTTTCAGAAGACTGACATTATTGAGAAAGACACAGAGTACAATGTTGAGAAATATTATCAGTGCAAATGCATGCAGAGATATCTCAGGTTTAAACAGAGGCAAGCATCACAAGATTAATATACATGGGGGAGGATATTTTGATAATTATGTGTAATAGGTTGTAGTACAATACAGTTGGTTGTCAATAACTCCAATGATAAAACACATGCAATATTAGATATATGTTAGTATTTGACATCTGTGATGCAGAAAGCCTGATAAGGTAGAAGTGGAAATGAAGATCAACAAATTTTTAATTAAGTAAATTAATTACCATTTAATTAAGTAAATTTTACCATCTATGTCTCATAGATGGTAAAAGTCTTAGAAAAGTCCCACATGAGGGTGCGGTACATGCATGTTTCAGAAGAGAGAAACAGGAGAATTTCAAGTTGAAGATCAGCCTGGATTACATCGAGAGTTCTAGGTGATCCTGAGCACAGGGTAAGATCTTACTTCAAAACAAACAAATAAACAAAGAGAAAAACAACAAAAAATAAACACTGAAATGCTTATTATTAACTTCCGGCTTTTTAAGGCATATAAATTTGATTCCTACTGAAGTCAATTTAAAGATGGCTGCTTTTTATCATCTAAGATAGGTATGTGTCAAACTGGCCATAGAAACACTTTGAGAATTAAGTACTTTGGGAATGCCAGTTTATATCCCTATCACACCTGTCTTATAGCATTTTCAAGACCTTAAAGGAAATGATTTTAATGTCATTAATGAGTGAAGCAGCACTGATCATAGCAAACACAGCACAGATTCCAAATCAAGCTGGATACATTCTGTACATGAGGCCACAGAGACAGTTGCACACTAATCCTATGGTATGGGACATATAATTCACTCATAATTATTTTTATTCAAACACCATGATGTAGAGTAAATTTTTAAATGGCTCTACCCATTTTAAAATCAATCGACTCATCACAAGCTAGAAGTCATGGCAACAGAGTAGTAATCTTTTACTGTCCAGACAAAGAAGCAAATTATTAATTCACCATTTTCTGTGGTACAGATAGCTGCTTGCCTGGGGTCTCAGTGACTTTACTTCATTTAACATGAAAAAATATAAAACTGACATGTAAACATTCCTTGGAAGAACCATTCATAATAACAATAATTATTATTTTAAACTTAGTATCAACTTTGGAAATAAATATAAGACATCCAACTAGCATCAGTAATGTCTAAGTAAGGGCTGTAATTGGACTTAAAGTATTTTTCTATCTAAAACTTTTTGTAACAATCTTGAATTAGCTAGGATAAAATCTAATTATAAAATGCATTAAATAATTAAGATCTTAATAATCTATGGAATTTTTAAAATCAGAAACATTTTTTCTCAACTCACATCTGACAAACTACAAAAATACACTTCAAGGAAATCATTTGAAGAGCTTTATTTGTTTATTTATTGGTAATATTTGCATGTTATCCTTGAACTAATTACAATGCAGGATTTAACTTCCCAAGCAATTTTTTTCGTAAGTCTAGGGCCATCCCCTACCTTACATGTGGATAATTTGATTGCTTTCCTGTGGATTATGTTGCTTGCTTTAGAACTTCATGTAAACTGAATCATTTTAAATTTTATACATGTTTTGTGATTGGCATCTGTTATTCAGTGTGCTTCTGAGACACCTGCATGATACTGGGAATTTGATCTTTCTCCTTCATATCATGCATAGCATCTTTTAAAAATGAATATGCTAGAATTTAGATACTTAGGCTTGAAATATGGTTACTACTATCAATACTACTGTGATTCCAGTTCATTTCCTTTTTATTAGAAAAATGGGCAGAAGTATAGTTTTGCTGAGCTCATAAGAACACAATCAAATCCAAGAACACATCAAAACCATCATTCACCACAATCAAGTAGGCTTCATCCCAGGGATGCAAGGTTGGAGGAGTATAAGAAAATCCATTAATGTAATCCACTATATAAACAAACTCAAAGAGGAAAATCACATTATCATCTCCTTAGATGCAGAAAAAGCATTTGACAAAATGCAACACCCTTCTATGTTAAAAGTATTGGTGAGATCAGGAATTGAGGCCCATACCTAAACACAATAAAAGCAATTTACTGCAAACCAACAGCCAATATCAAATTAAATGGAGAGATACTTGAAGCAATCCCACTAAAACTGGTGCAAGACAAGGATGCCTACTCTCTTCATTTCTATTTAAAATAGTACTTGAAGGACTAGATAGAACAATAAGACGAAGAAAGAGATTAAAGAGATACAAATTGGCAAAGAAATAAGGTATCACTATTTTCATATGATATGATAGCATACATAATCAACCCTAAACATTCTACCAGAGAACTTCTCCAACTGATAAACGACTTCAGCAAAGTAGTCAGATATAAAATTAATTCAAATAAATCAGTAGCCTTCTTTTATACAAATGATAAATAGGCCGAGAAAGAAATTAGGGAAAGAACTCTCTTCACAATAGCCAAAAATAATATAAAATATATTGGACTAACTCTAACCAAACAAGTGAAAGATCTGTATGACAATAACTTCAAGGCTCTCAAGAAAGAAATCAAAGAAGATCTCAGAAAATGGAGACATCTCCCATGTTCGTGGATTGTTAGAACTAAGAGTAAAAATTGCCATCCTATCAAAGGCAATCTACAAATTCAATGCAATCCCTATCAAAATCCCAACACAATTCTTCAAAGACATTGAAAAAACAATTCTCAAATTCATCTGGAAGGAAAAAAACCCAGAATAGTGAAAAAATTCTTAACTATAAAGAACAGCTGAGAGAACCACTATCCCTGACCTCAAGCTCCACTACTGAGCAATAGTGATTAAAAACTGCATAGTATTGGTATAGACACAGACAGGTTGATCAGTGGAATAAAATTGAAAACCCAGAAATAAAACCATACACTTACTCACACTTGATCTTTGACAAAGAAGCCAAAAATTATACAACAGAAAAAAGAATGTTTCTTCAATAAATGGTGCTGGTCTAACTGGCTGTCTGCATGAAGAAAAATGAAAATAGACTCATATTTGTCACCTTGCACAAAGCCCATGTGGATAAAGGACCTCAACATAAAACCTGGTACAGAGAATCTAATAGAAGGGAAAATGGGATAGTGCCTTGAACTCATTAGCACAGGGGGAAATTTCCTCAACAGAACTCCAATGGCTCATGCTCTAAGATCAAGAATTGACAAATGGTACATCATGAAACTGGAAAGCTTCTGTAAGTCAAAGGGCATAATCAATAAGACAAATTGGCAACCTACAGATTGGAAAAATGTCTTCAATAACCCCACATCCGATAGAGAATAGAGGGCTAATATCCAAAATATACAAAAACAAATAACAAAAAAACAGTAACAAAAATGGGGTATAGAACTAAATTTGATGCAGATATTTGTGCCCAAGCAATGAACAGAAGCTGCTAATCCCTGTGGTTGAATTGGGGGAAAATCTTGAAGAAGCTGAGGAGGAGGGCAACCCTGTAGGAGGATCAGAAGTCTCAATTAACCTGCCCCCCCCCCCCCCGAGATCTCTCAGACACTGGATCACCAAGCATGCAGCATAAACCAGCTGACATGAGGCTCCCAACACATATATATCAGAGGACTGCCAGGTCTTGGTTCAGTCAGAGAAGATGCACCTAACCCGTAAGAGACTGGAAGACCCAGGGAGATCAGAGGCCTGGTAGGGTGGAGGTGGGGTGGGAACATCTTTGTGGAGACAGGGTTGTGTGGAGGATGTATGGGATGTGGAACAGTCAGAGGATGGACTGGGAGAGGAATAAAATCTGGAGTGTAAAAAAGGAAAATTATTATTATCATTATCATTATTATTATTATTATATAAAAAGAAAATGGGTTATAGAGCTAAACAGAGAATTTACAACAGAAGAATCTTGAATGGCTAAGAAGCACTTAAAGAAATGCTCAAAGTCCTTAGTTATCAGGGCAACTCAAAACAAAATGACCCTGAGATTCTACTTTACACCAATCAAAATGGCTAGGATCAAAACTCATATGATAGCACATGCTCTAGTGGAAGTGGAGGAAGAAGAACATTTCTCCTTTGCTTATTGGATTGTAAAATGGTACAATCACCCTGCAAATCAATCTTTTGGTTCCTCAGAAAATTGGAACCATTTCTACCTGAAGACCCAGCTATATACCACACTTAGACATATACTCAAATGATGCCCCCACCATACCACGAGGCTATGTGCTCCACTATGTTCCTAGTAGCCTTATTTGTAATAGCTAAAAGTTGGAAACAACCCAGATGTCACTCCAGCAGAATGGATACAGAAAATATGGCTCATTTACACAATGGAGTACTATACAGCCTTTAAAAATGAGTACAACATGAATTTTGCAGGCAAATGGATGGAATTAGAAAATATCCTGAGTGAGGTAACTCAGACCCAAAAGGACATACATGGTATGTACTCACTGATAAGAGGATTTTACCCACAACATACAGAATATTTAGCATACAATCCACATAATTTAAGAAGTTTAACAAGCAGAAAGTTCCAATTAAGAATGATTCAATTACACCTAGAAGGGGGAAGTACTCATGAGATGCAGAAGAAGGGAGGGACCTAGGTTGGAGAGGAGAGGAAGAGGGGGAAAAGAGAAACAGTATCAAGTATGTGGGGGAAACAGGAGAGAAGTCCAGAGGGCCAGGAAATATGCAGTTTGAGGGGTG
Source organism: Apodemus sylvaticus (assembly GCF_947179515.1). Taxonomy (NCBI): domain Eukaryota; kingdom Metazoa; phylum Chordata; class Mammalia; order Rodentia; family Muridae; genus Apodemus; species Apodemus sylvaticus. Next base: position 152,181,780 of record NC_067475.1, read on the forward strand.
GGAGGTGAAAGGACCCTCCAGAAAATATCAGAGCTCTGAGAGGTGAGAATATCAGGACTCAATAGGAGTGACCTTAGCCCAAATGCACAACAAGGGGAGAGAGAACTCAAAGAGACAGGGCCTCATGTGGAGGGATGGGGTTACCAACACACAGTCAAAATTTCTAACCCAGAATTGTTCCTGTCTAAAAGAACTACAGAGACAAAAATGGAGAAGAGACTAAAGGAAAGCAGTCCAATGACACACCCAACTTGAGATCCACATAGGAAGACCAGTAGTCTCAGCTAACCAGGATCCCAGGCAACTCCTAGAAACCGAGCCTCCAACAAGGCAGCACACAGTGGTTGGTCCGAGGTCCCTAGATTATACAGAGCAGAGGACACCCTGGTCTGGTCGCAGTGGGAGAAGATGAGCCTAGTCCTTGAGAGACTTGAGGTCCTAGGGAAGGAGAAGGACTGGTGCTGAGGAAGCACCCTGTTAGACACAAGGAAGAGTAGGAAAAAGACGAGGAGCTGTGGGAGGGGGACAGAGAGGTGGACAATGGCTGAAATGTAAAAACATTAAATAAAATTTAAATTATTGGAACTCTGGACTTCATGACTTTAGTATTCAGACTTCTCATTCTTCTTTTGAGAACTCCTCATTTGACTCTACTGCTTTCATGTGGAGCAGGGAATACCAAGGCTTTCTGTTTAACTCTTCACATGGTTTAGATTCACCACAGTTCCTGGTTTGGAGACTCTCCTCTGAAAACAACTCTACTCAGTGTGAGCTTCCAAAGTGAAGATTCACAAACCTGGGCAAAAACATGCTTAGTTACTTCTCGTTTTGTTTGCTTTTATCACATATTTCCTAGGCCTAAAAAGATGAAACCAAAATTTTTACTGAGGGTTCATTTGGATTCACCACCATCTCTTCTGTCCATCTTTCTCTTTCTTTTCTTTTCTTTTTTTATTATTATTATTTTCTATATTCTTTGTTTATATTCCAAATGATTTTCTCTTTCCCAGTTCCCCCCTCCCTCTAAGTCCCATAAGCCCTCTTCCCTCCTTCAGTTCTCCAATCAACCCACTCCCAATCCTCTGTCCTGGCAATCCCATACAATGCTGCATCAAGGCTTTCCAGGACCAGGGCCTTCTTCTTGGGAGTGATTTGATATGTGGTTTGTGTCTTGGGTATTCAGAGCTTCTGGGCTAATATCCACTTATCAGTGACTGAATTCTATGTGTATTCTTTTGTGAATAAGTTACCACACTTAGTATATTTTCCAGTTCCAACCATTTACCTAAGAATTTCGTGAATTCATTGTTTTTAATTGCTGAGTAGTAGTCCATTATGTACATACACCACATTTTTGTCCTCCATTGAGGGACATCTGGGTTCTTTCCAGCTTCTGGTTCTCCATCCATCCCTTTCTTACTGTGTATAGCTGAGGTTACCCTCCAAATCTGAAAATGAATACCTGTTCTCACCTTGCAAGTGCTACAATTACAGATGTTTTCCCACAGCCCTGGTTGAGAGTCTGTATATATATAAAAGTGTATACTTGTCCCCAGTGATCATAGGGCTGAGAATAATTGTGAGGCTAGAGGTCTCAATTCCACTGTGTTAAAGTTAACAAGTGGGGTGGAGGAGAGGGGGGCATTTTGACACTTTGATAGACTTGATTTTTCTTGTCATTGAGATGTGGTACTTGACAGAAACAACTACCAAGAAGAAAGATTCATTAAGACTAAAAATGGAGGAGGTCCTAGTCCATAGTACAAGTTACACTGTGATCAGAGTGGCAGAATTTCTGGTCATAACATGTTAAAGACACACATGCTACCAGGAAGCAGAGTCCTGAAGACCTAGAACCAGGCCAGGATAAGGTGCAATTCTCAAGGCATACTTCTGGTGGTATATTCCCACCACCCAGGTCCTGTCTCCTGAAGGCATTGTAGCCTTCAAATTTGAACCAGAAGCTTGGTGCCAAGAATTCGAAAGGTGATCATGTGAAATACATCTCAGGTTGTACTTATAACATTCAGGATGCTACGGTCTTTCACTCATGGTTTCTGATTGTTTTTTTCTAGTGTATGGCTTGAACAAGATTTTGTGAAGCACATGACTGACATTTGTGAACTACTGTTTCTTTTTTGAAATTTTTAATTTCACAGAGGTTTGCTTTCTTTCCATATGCCTGTTTCTGATGACCTATGAATGTTTATAAAAATCCACTGTAAACAAAATGTCACACCATGTGTAATACAGACTCAAAAAGATGCTGGCCAAGTGTTTTTCCCAAAGTTGACTGTAGTCACCTCAGAACTGAGGGACACAGACATGAAAAAGTATTTAGCTATTTTAGGTATTTGGGAAGATTTCTGCCTGGGAACACTGGAAAAGACTCCTTATTAAACACAATTCAAGATCCCTATCTTAAGTTTGATGGTACTTGGTTTTGGGATTTCAAGAATACAATAGTTAAAGCAAAAAGAATGCATCATAAAAGAAAAAAAAAGGTTTATATATTTAAACATTTAAAATAATTTACTTGTTTCAATAATAATAGAAGTTTTGATATGATTTATTCTGTTTTTATAATGAGACAATGATTGAAAGGCTATTTTGAATTTTATGTGGTGTACCTTAATTGCATTGAGATATAAAAACAATTTTTGCAAGAAACACATAGTGATTATATCTTTCACCAGTCTTCTTTAAATTATTTTATTTAATAAGATTCATGAATTTTCTAAATATTTATTTGCTGTTTGCCTAAAAACAATTGTCAACATGACTTCCTATATTCCTAGGTAGTTTGGATTTAAATTGCCTAACTTGGTTAGAAGTTTGTTTTAATGACACTGATCTAATTAGTTTGTTCACTGTGTAAAGTAGGTAAGTTCATGTTGCTTTCTCTCCCAATTGCTCTCCAGTGGCCATTTTGAAATTGCATGACATTTTTACACAAGGATATCTTAACCAGGAAATGCAGATATCTTAGTGGAGTCTAACCTTTACTTCAAGCTCTATCTGTATTCTTGCTTTAATGAAGCTATTGTTAGGTAACCTCCACCTGCTGAGTTGATAAAATTTGTGGATAGCCTGTTTTCTCTGGGCCATCTCATCACAGGGTGCCAGGTGACAAGATACTGTGGGTGAATCCACAGCTAGTGAACACATACTCTCACAGACTAAAAATACTTAGAAGAAGTTGGTCCCTTGAGGAATTCCATGGCCTATTTATCTGTGCTTCATAGTGTTTTTATAAAATAGCATACTTATTCTTCTTTAATCTTATTCTTCTTTAATTTGTCCACTTAAGTTTTAATTTTGATTGTAGTTGTCTCCTCAAAGAGTATGCCTCTGTTTCTCAGTTAGAACTCTGGACAAGTTCTTATACATTCTTATTTATTGTTGAATCTTCCTGGAAATACCTGAGATATGTACAAATGTTTCTTGGAAATATGAATCTATTCTCCCTTTTAAAATGGAGAGTACACATAATACAGTGTCATGGCTCACTTTTCTCCTTTTCGCAATATATTTTCTATGTACTTTTGTACCAGTGTGCACAAAGAATACTCACTGTTTTTCATACCTTAATTGTCTTTTGTTCCTGAGAAAATTTCTCCCAGTCCTTAGCTGATGACGCATAGGCTTGGCTCCTCTCACTGCCAAATAAAAGTGTGTTATGAATATGCCAATGTAGTCTTGAGATTATTAGTACCTTAAATTCCTGGTAGTTAGGAATTGTTAGGTCAAGGGACGGTGAGTTTTAAATTCTTATAACTATTATCAAACTAGATTACACTTTCTTTTCTAGGTACATCATCAAAACTAAAGATGAGTGTTTGCTTCCTGTCTTGTTAACAATGAATTAGTCTCATACTTTTATCCATTGTCAAATTGCTAGAAAAACTCTGATCTCATCGTTGTTTAAATTGTATTTCTCTAATGAGCATTAAATTTCAGCAATTTTCTACAACTAACCCATTTCCCCTTTTCTGTTGGCTGAATGCGTTTTGTTTCGTTTTGTTATTTATCACTTAAAAAGTGATCACTATATTTACATATTAGTGAAATGACTATTAAAATTAAGAATTGTAAATCTTTTCACATTGTTATTTTGAATTTTATTATGAAATATGTATATTCTGATATATATATATATACGTATATATATGTATATATATATATATCACATATATATGATTCTTTTTTTTTCTAGCCACTGGTTGGTATGTTCTTACACAGGAAAGCTTCTCTGCACTTTTCTGTATGTTGAAACTCTAGATTTCCTTACTTGGAAGCACCATACCCTATAAAACTGATACGACATATCATCAAGGCTTAGTATAATTTAATTACGTGAAGTTGAAACATTAAATTTAAATAAAAATTAGCAAAGTCCCTAGTTCTACTTAAGATCTTTTTTAAATTTTGTTTCATTCTGAAAAAGAGCTCTCAAAAGTAAAAGAGAAACTTGAAATTGTAATGTTATTTATAAAAATTTGAATTTAAAAATGTTTATAATATTTTTAAATACATTAGTCATGGTAAGCATTTCAAATAGTGACCATTTCCTTCTTTCACTGTATGTAGGTAGTTCTGTCATTTTGATGGCATTATCAATGGAATAAAAATTTGAAACAACACTGAGCTACATGTAAAGACTCTATATCTCAGCTGAGCAATGGTGGCGCACACCTTTAATCCTAGCACTTGGGAGGCAGAAGCAGGCAGATTTCTGAGTTTGAGGCCAGCCTGGTCTACAGAGTGAGTTCCAGGACAGCCAGGATTATACAGAGAAACCCAAACAAACAATAAAATAGACTATATCTCAGAGAGAAAGAGAGAGCGAGAGAGCGAGAGAGAGAGAGAGAGAGAGAGAGAGAGAGAGAGAGAGAGAGAGACCAAAGTCCAGAATTGGTTAAAAATTTATTTTCTTTTTTATCCATTTCGGTCCAAGTTGGGAGGACTTATGACCATGATTTATGTCATCTAAGGTACTTATTCTTGCTTGTATGATTGTACAGACTGGTTAATGAATTACCTGTCTCTTTTAGTAGAGTAAGCCCAAAGTCTACATTGAATTTGCTTAATTAAGAAAATTTTGCTCAGATCAATGCTCTGATTTAGTTTCTCTTATAAAGGCCATTGATCTTCAAAGCTCTGTGGAAACCAGGCAAGGAGACCTATTGAGGAAGCCATCCCACTCCCTGTAGGAGGTGCTAGCTTGTCTGCTCACTTACCACCGGGCCTTGGCTGAGTCACACCATGACTGTAACTCAGACTACTTGCCCAGTGGAGGCAAAGGAATACTAGCCCTAGATGCATTTTCTTTATAGAAAGATCCAAATCACAAACTATAAAAACTGGTCTATGTACAACACTGAGTCCACATAATAGAGCACATCTCTGCTAACAGGATGCTCTTGGTGTTTCTCACTTTTGTGTGAGACGATGTGTTCTATGTCAGAACCATGTGTTTTACTATATTTACATATGCTCTTTTCCACTTAATTGAAAGATTGTTTTGAATAAAAAAATTGTAAGTTTTCTTTCCCTCAAGATTAAAAAAATTTTTGTACTGTTAAAAACTTTTTTAAAAAGCACCATCTTTTAACTCCACATAATTGAAAGAGCTTAACACTTCAAATTTCTTGTCACAGATTTTCTTTTCTTTCTCATTTTCCCATGGAAGAGCAAAAATGAATGAATATTCACACTTAACTTGTAGCTTCAGGCTAAAATGTATTATGCACCTTATTTTGGTTTTTAAAAATAATCACCTTGTCAGAGTTCAATGGCAAAGTGAAATCAACTCTGTCAATAGAGACAATTTAAGGGCAAAAGGCACATTCTTTACCCTCCTGAGTCTCATTTCATTCGAATGCTCCTGATTTTTTACCTGCTGCTTTTTTAGGAATGCTCCATGGGACAATATAATGAAGTCTAAAATACCACACACTGAAAACTCATCCTTGCTGACAGCACAAGCTGACAACTGCCGTGTTCTCATACACTGTCCCTATTTGAACATTATATTTTATGTACATAAAGTGCATGTCTAGAACTTTCCTTTTAAAATGTACAAGCAAGAGAAAAATCCTGGATTCCCATATGTCTACCAACGTGTCGCATGAATATATTAACACCATCACAACACCAACTGCTTTCATTGTTTTCCTGTAAGCGGAAGCACAGTCAGGATATACATCACTTAAAGTGTGGTTTTTGCTTAGAAGAAAGCAAAGCATTTGTTAAAAGTACTTAGGTTTAAAAATAGGAAATCTTATCTCTAATGGAAAATCTTGACATCTGAAATGATTTGGAGATGTGATGGGTTTGGAGAGCAAATTTGACTTCTATTATTTCAAACCTTACTCTCAAAGAATGACCAGACATATTTCCACAGTTTAGTGCTAATATTTGCGATGTCTTTAATGTTATTGTGTGAAATCAGTTGAATAAATTAATTACTAAACTGTTGGTATAATTAGAATGTTTGACCCTAATATTTTGCGACAACCTAGATGCCCAGAGCTCATGATTCTGCTCATGGTGAACAAGGTAGTTGGTGGCTCCATTATGTTCAATGAATGACTCTCTCAAGTACTCAGAGGTTTCTGAGACTAAAGATCTCAAGAAAACAAGCTCAGAATTAAGCCAAGTGATAGTCATGGAAAATTGTAAGTGCCTTTTATTGAAGAAAATCTTTGGCTTGAGATTATTGTCTTAAATTTTGGGAGGAAAACATTTTGAAAATCTGATGATAAGAGGAGGCCAAATGCCAGGCTTGGTAAAATATTAAATCTTGTAAAAGAAATTGCACTGAGATGCAGAAAATGAATAAAAGATAACATAAAATTTATTAAGGTCATAGCTTTCTGAATAAGAGCCTATGCTGTCTGTGTTCTGTGATTCCCTGTGATGCTTGTGTTGTTGTTATATACTTCTACGCATGTGGGCCTGCTTCACCATAATAGAGCCATCACAACACACAAGGAACTACAAATACAAATCAATGAATGGCTCTAGTCATTCCAAGTAAAAACACATGTAGTGTTCATAGACTCTAGTTATTCTTAAGTTCCAGTTACAGATAAGTTTTTGAGAATGAGAATGATATAGATAGAGATGCTTATCTTTCACATGGGGACAGGAATGCTTTAAAATGACCATAACACACATGTTCTATGATAGAATTTGCAAGGAATTACCTATTAACCATGTTCCTCCTCATATTATGCCCCCTGTGTTTTCTAATCTAATTGGTTAATAAGAGAAGTCCTTTATTCTCTTTTAGAAACAAAAGAGAACAGGGAAGTGGGAAGGGTTGGGTGGGAAAACAGGGGGAGGGAAGGGGACTGATGGGACTTTCGGGGAGTGGGGGTCCAGAAAAGGGGAAATCATTTGAAATGTAAATAAATATATCAATAAATTAAAAAAAATCAGAATTTTATGCTCCTTGAATTCCGCTCACCTAAAAGACATTTTCATGTATGATCTGGGAGTTGGCATAACTGAAAGACTCACAGAACATGTGAGCTCATTTCACTTGAAAAACATTTACATGACCTGGCTGTACGAATGATTGAGATATGCACGCATACCAAGAATTTAGTGATAATAAATCAAATAAAATTCTAGTGAAAGAAATTCATTGCTCATATATAATTTTACCATTTATTAAAGTTGAAAATTTTGCATGCTAATAATATGGATTGTGTTTGTTTATTTTTTACATAAAAAATAAAAACCTGGACTTTGATACTACAGGATACAGCACATCTTTGACATTTTTTCATAGTTAATAGATATTTTGATTTTAAAACTGTCAACACTTAAAACAGTATTTTCCATAATTACACAGTATTTTTAAAAATGGTATTTAGGGCTAATTTCATCAGTTAAAAATTATGCCTTAACCTCAAGTAAAAATTTATTTAGATTTTTATGAACCATAAATCACCAACTCAAGAAGCTACTTTTAAAAGATTCATCTAAAATAGTAAAGTAAAAAAGATATCAATATGATACTTTTTGAGGAATGATACCAAGAAAATTGTAAGTTATTCTCTGTAATTAAATAGCTAATTTTCAATAAGAACAGACAGCTTTTGGGGGGTGGAAAATAGACACTGTATTTCTAGCATGAAATTGTTGAGTCTGCGTCCAAGTGTTACTGGGCATTGTGTACATGAAGAAGTGCATGGTGCAGTGAGCTCATATGTGTGCAGAGGCAAGGTTGAAGGGATTCTGTAGGACACAATTTGGGGAATGGCTGACTAAAACATCTCAAATTCATTATTCATTTGATTATGCATTAATTTTTGGTCACTGTGTGTTTTTTTTTTCATTATGGCCAAAGATTTTACAAACCTTACATGCAGTCATGCAGCCTTGTATAGGGGCATGACTCACAGTTGATGAAGCTTGCCTTACAGACAACGGGCTACTTGTCACGCAGCATTTGGTGATAAAGCAACTTTTATTGAATGGAACTGAGCCCTTATGCTCAAAAACCCCACCAGCATGATACTATCAAAGGAGAAATTAAAAAGATCATCAGGAGCTTAGGTGAACAGACATAAGTATTCCTTCAATTTTTAGGCACCTGTTTTCTTCATTAATAAATAGCTGTCATCAAATGAAAGTTTAGTGTGCTGCTTGTAGCACAGTGGCAATAATAAGTCTATTTTAGACATTATTACTGTACAATACAATTATGAAAAGGGATGAAGAATATCCTATTCCACACGGCTTTGGACAATTGTTTCTATTTGAACATATGGTTATGAAGCAGAAGTTACAGAGGAAATAATTAAAGGAGTTATTATAATTAAGTACAACTTGAAGGCTTGATTCATCAGAATAGGGGAATGCAAGTCAGGAAATTGGGGGGCAGTTGAGCAGGGGGAGGGCGATGTGATAGTAGGTTTTCAGAGGTGTAATGAGGGAAGGTGATGCCACTTGAAAATTAAATAAAGCAAATATCTAATAAAAATGAAAAAAAGAAACAAAAAATAATTAAGTACAGCCACATGGGTATATAAAAACAAGATATTTAGTTTTAAATGTTGGAGTTTTAAGTCAAAAAGTCTCAGTCATTTTCACTTTGTCATTCTGGCAATGCTCTCACAGAAACCAAATATAATGACAGTCTCAAAATAGAGTGTTAATGTCAAGTTAACTGTAAGGAGAATTCAGGACAACATCTTTGTTTTTCTTGTTTGTCATCCTTGTTTTTTTCTATTTAACATGATCCACTAGAAAACATTGCAGATGAGCCCTGGCCTACGTGTTGCCTTTGGCAGCTGATGACCTCAGGTACATCCCCTCCTTTTCTCTCTGGATCCTCAGTTATAAGAAATCAGTTAAAGGGTCAAGGACAACTGTTAGGGTAACAGATTGAAATCATGCTATCTGTAATTTAGACTTTTTATCCATTAGTGATGGCTAAACACATTTCTCTTTCACTGGAAGGGAAGCAGAGGGAAACAACAACAACAACAACAAGAAAAACAACAAAAACCAGACATTTGACTTGCTTTAAATCCTTAAAGATATATCTGAGAATTTCTTCCCTTTGCACTAGTCTCAGTTTAACTCTTAGTGAACTACTTAGTAAAAACTTACTTTTGTGGTTTCCCATTACCTCTTCGTTCCTCCTATGGTTGAACTGGTTTTATGTGTCATGACCTGGAATATTAGAGCACAGTTTATGAATAAGAATTAGGAAATCTGCACAGTTTATGAATGAGAATTATGACAGCTTAAAGTGCTTTCACGTGGTAAGAATTAGGAAGAGATCTAGCCTTTCCCAAATTTCTGAAGTATTTTCTCTTCATAAAAGAAGAAATGCATTCCCTTGCTAGAAACAAGCTGCCTACCTTCATGCCCAACATAATAACTTCAAGAAAATGTATTTAACTTATTATTTCAATTTATAGAACTGCCTTCACAGGCAAGACCTTAGTGTAGAATGCACTATATATTTCATTTCAGTAAAGACAGACTAACTGAATCAATATTTGAAGGACCTGGTTCTGTGTGAAGGTCAAAAGATTCTGGATCACTAACCTTTATTTCTGTATTTGTGCATAAATGCATGAATACCTGTACCTCAGTCAAGTCAGTGCTTTGGGTATTTAAAAAAAATATATAAGAAGAATATCATAATTTGAAGCCCAGTAATGTCAATGACATCTCATGTGTAATTATCTCCTCATGTACCCTCCTCTTGCCTCCACATGGGGCATGCTTGAGGTTTAATTCATTTATTTTTTAATTTGATATTTTCATTATTTACATTTCAAATGTTATATCCTTTCCTAGTTTCTTCTCCGAAAGCCCCCTGTTCCATCCCCCCACCCCCTGCTCACTAACCTACCCTCTTCCACTTCCCTGACTGGCATTCTTCTACCCTGGGGCAATGAGACTTCACAACTCCAAGGGCCTCTCCTTTCATTGATGTCCGACCAGGACATCCTCTGTTACCCATGTGGCTGGAGCCATTGGTCCCTCCTTGTGTACTCTTTGGTTGGTGGTTAAATCCCTGGGAGCTCTGGGGGTTCTGGTTAGCTCATATTGTAGTTTCTCCTATGGGGCTGTAAACCTCTTCAGCTCCTTGGGTCCTTTCTCTAGCTTCTCATTTGAGGACCCTATGCTCAGTTCAATGGTTGGCTGAGAGCATCCCTCTCTGTATTTGTCAGGCACTGGCAGAGCCTCTATGGAAACAGATATAGCAGGGTCCTGTCACCAAGCATTTGTTGGCATCCACAATAGTGTTTGGTTTGGTAAATGTATATGGGATGGATCCCCAGGTTGGGCAGCTTCTGGATGGTCTTTCCTTCAGTCTCTGCTCTACACTTTGTCACTGTATTTCCTCCCATGGGTATTTTGTACCCTATATAAGAAGGACCAAAGTATCCACACTTTGGTCTCTCTTCTTAAGCTTCATGTGGTCTGTGAATTATATCCTGCGTATTCCAATCTTCTGGGTTAATACCCACTCATCAGGGAGTGCATACCATATGTGTTCTTTTGTGATTGGGTTACCTCGCTAAGGATGATATTTTCTAGTTCCATCCATTTGCCTAAGAAGGTTGTTTTAAATCATCTGTATTTTCAAAGGTTGCCTTAAACTTACTGTAGGGAATGTAAATTAGCATACACACAATGCAACTAAGAATTGACTTTTCCCCAAAACTGAAAAGTAAGACTTCCATGAAATCTAGCTATCCTGCCTCAGACATCCAAATTATAAGATTATAAAGAAATACTAATACTATACTAATAAAATAAAATAAAATACTAATACTATAATATCCACTACAATCATAGAGTTCACTATCAAAACAGTTTTACTTTTGAAACAATTTATTTAAACAGAACTAGCAAATCTCAGGAATAATAGGGGAACTCTTGTACTTCTAAAATATAGTTAATATTTTCTAAATATTTTAAATCCCTTTTCAATTTATGAAATACCAAAACTACCGAGAGTGTTTTCTTGAAAAGTAGGCAATGACTCAAAATGTGTACTTTTACTGTAGGACAGTCAATTGGCATACACCCTGCAAGTGAGAATGAAAGTTTCCCAAAACTGAACAATAAGACTACCATGTAATCTAGCTATATTGCTTGTTCAGGCACATATTTGGAAAAATTTAAATCAATATGCTACAGATATAGTTGTATGTTAATGTATACAATGATAAATTTATAGCCAAGTTCTATAATCAAAGGATAATTGCGTATATGTATGCATGTATAAAATTCAGCCATAAAAATGGTGAAATAAAATCCCTTGAAGGAAATTAGAGATTGTTACCATGATACCCAAAATAAGCCATACTTAGAAGAACAAGTACCAAGATGACATGAAAGTATCAGAGGAAATATAGGAGAAAAGAAAGACAAGAAGAGGATGTGAGGGAATAAGAGAGAGCAGTGAGGTGAATATGATCATAATACATTACAGACATATGTAAAATGGAACATTGAAATCAGCTGTTTTATATAAGCAAAACAAGTAAAAATAGTGATAATCAATCTATTCAGTTCTAGACCAAAGATTAATATGGCAAATTAGATACAATACAAATAAGATTTGATGCTTCCTAATGCCTTCTCTATGGAGAATAACTTTATCTGTTTGAAACTTGCATGAAGCTCTTATAATTTAAGTGGCAGCTACAACACTTCATGGCCTAATGTAACCATTTCAAAATGTTAGCTCCTGTAACATGCAGGGTCTAGTCTGTGCTTCTGTAAAAAGTAAAATAAGTTCTCTCGCAGTTATCACAAGTATGACAGTGATTTCATCAGCAAAGATAAATGTGTTGGAGAGGTTACTCAAGGTGGTGAATGGGTTGAACTACCTTGTGAAGATATTGGGAACAGCACAGTAGACTTTGTTAAAAAGGCACATTCTGCAATGTAACATAGACTAGTAACTTCAAGGTCAATCAGTCCTAGGTTATGTACTACTTTTTTTTTCTTTTTGGAGCCCCTCTTCTTGATTCTCTCCTCTTATTCTTAAAACCTACAATAAACTCTGTGGGGGTTTCAGTTTCTTTTCAGTCTCAGAATTGAAGTTAAACCATAGATTAGCACAAAATATCTCCCTGGAATTCAGGGGAAAAGTACCTCCATTAAAAGCAGTAGGAACAAAGAGATAGTTCCACAATGAATACATGGACTCTTCCACTGTTTGACATTGTATTTCTGAGATATTTAAGATATATAAATATCTTTATCTTTAATCTTTTCAAACCACACCTTTGGAAATTTTCAGAAATATGGCCAGCATGCTATATGAAACATAAGTAAAAATAACATATTAATAAATACAAACTCCAAATACAAAATGACTAGAACAAAATTACTATAGCCTTTTCTAAGTATTATTTATAATAAGAGTAAAAATCTACATAATTATTTACAATATCACTTTAAAATCTAATCAACTTTTGATGTTGATATTGGTATTTTGGAAAGTTTAAGTGATCTATGTAATTTTCCATTCACTGATGAGTGTACAAAGCAGGTGCTAATTCATGTTTCCAAAGAAAATATTTCAGAAAAGACTCTTTTAAAGGAGCCTTTTTTATAATCACCATGATGCTTTTCCAATTGTAAGCTTTAAACACACTGACTATTAAAGAGTTTTGGGCCATAAATATAAATGAATTCAAAGCTACAGAGAAATGATAAATGAAAATACAAAGATAAGATGAATTCACCAGGAAAATTTTAGCTCAATTCCACAAGTATTTTTTTCAATATCCCCAAAACATTTCTTGTATATGAAGAATGACTACTTGGAATGATTCTTTCTCCCTGTGAAATTACTTTGCATAGCAACCATGAAAATTCTCTGGTGTTTCATTTTGTGACTGTTCATCTTCTTTTAATTTACAATCAGCCCTTGCCCCACCTCCTCGTTCTCTTCCCACAGTTCCTCATCCCATTTTTCTCCCCGGTCTCCAAGGGGAGGCTCCCCCAAAAACCAGGTCTCCATGCTCTCTAGGGCCCCAAGTCTCTCAGGATTAGGAGAGACCAGGCAGTCCTCTGCTGTGTCCAGGACCTCAGACCAGTACCCATACGCTGCTTGAGAGGTAATTCAGTGTCTGGGAGCTCCCAGGAGTCCAGATTAGTTGAGATTGCTGGTCTTCCTATGGAATCACCTTTCTCTTTAGCTTCTTCCATCCTTGCCCTTATTTAACAAGAGGGGCTCCTGACTTCAGTCCATGGACTGACTGTGTGTGAATATCTGTCTCTGTCTCATTCCGGTGCAAGTTGGGCCTCTCAGAAGACAGCAGTGCTAGACTCCTGTGTGTAAGCACATCATTGCATCAGTAATAGGGTCAGAAACTGATGTCTCCCCAAGAAATGGATCTCCAGTTGGGTTGGTCATTGGACTGCCTTTCCCTCAGTCTTTTCTCCATTTTTGTCCCTGCAGTTCTTTTCAACAGGAATACTCCTGGGTCAGAAATTTAGACTATGATTTGGAAACCCAATCCTTCTTTTTGAGGCCTTGTCGATCTACTGGAAGTGGACTCTTTCAGTTCCCTCTCCCCACTTTTGGGCATTTTATCTAAGGTCACTACTGAGTCCTGAGAGTCTCTCACCTTCCAGGTCTCTGGAATTTTTGAGCAGGACTCACAATCTTACCTTCTGAGGATGAATATTTCCATTTATTTTTCTGGCCTTCTGGGCTTCTCTCCTGTCCCTTCATTTATAATCCTGTTTCTTCCCCCTCCCTCAACACACACACACACACACACTCCTTCCCTCTCCCACTTAGGTCTCTCCCTCCCTCTGCCTCCTATGATTGTTTCCTTTCCTGTTCTAAGTGGGATTGAAGCATCCTTACTTGGGCTTTCTGTTTGTTAAACTTCTTAAATTCTGTGGGTTGTATCCTAGCTACTCTGTACTTTTTGACTAATATCCACTTGTTAGTGAGTACATACCATACATATTCTTTTGGGTCTGGTTTACCTCACTCTGGAAGACATTTTCTAGTTTCATCCATTTGCCTACAAAACTCAAGATGTCCTCATTCTTAATATAGAGTAGTATTCCATTATGTAAATGGATAAAGCACACTTTCTGTATTCATTCTTTAATAGAGGGACATTTGTGTTGTTTTTGGCTTTTGGCTATTCCAAATAAGGCTGCTAGAAACATTGTGCAGCACTTGTCCCTATGCTATAGGGGCACATCTTTTGAGCATATGCCAAAGAAGAGTATAGTTAGGTCTTCAGGTAGAACTATTTCCAGTTTTCTGTTGAACCAACAAATTGACTTCCAGAGTGGTTGTACCAGTTTGCAATCCCACAATCAATGGGAGCATGTTCCTCTTTCTCCTCATCCTCTCCTGAACATGCTGTCACTTGAGTTTTTGATTTTAGCTATTTTGATTGGTATAAGGTGGAATCTCAGGGTCCTTTTATTTGCATTTCCCTGATGACTAAGGACTTGGAACCTTTCTTTAAGGGAATCTTGGCCATTTGAGATTTCCTCTGATGTTAATTCTCTGTTTATCTCTGTACCCTATTTTTTTAAATTGGGTTATTTGTTTTCTGGAGGTTAACTTCTTGAGTTCCTTATATATTTTGGATATTATCCCTGTATTGGATATTGGATTAGTGGATATTTTTCTCCCCAATCCTTAGGTTGCTGACTTGTCCTATAGACTGTGTATTTTGGTGGCTCTCTTGATGGCATTGAGAAACACTGAGATCATGGATACACACATCTAGGCATGTCTGTGAAAATAGTTGAACACAGGACAAGCTGAGAAGTGAAGACCTGATATGGGTGAAAACAATACCATCCTATATGAACAGGGGAAGGGAGAAAGACAGAAGTCCTCTGATATAGAAAGAGTCTTTAATTTTTGCCATAATAGAGTAACCAGCTTTGCTTTTTCAGATCTCCATGTCATGATGCTATCTCACCAGTGCTTAGAAATAATGGAGACAACAGATTATAGGATGATACTTCTAAAACTATGAAATCATCCCTCTGCCCAACTAGTCTTTCATTTAAAAGAGTTGTTCTATCATGCCTTTGGCTATACAGTAAAAAAAAATTTGAACAATATTCTTCTGTTTCAGGTTTTTTTTTTTTTTTTGCCATTGCAATGCAGTATTCTGGAAAACAGCCTAAACTCTGCCTCTAATATCTTATTATGTAAACACATTTTACTATGTCTCAGAGATAATCTTTTCTCAAACAATATTTGAATGGATACTATAGTGGTTCAGTTTAAATGTTTTACAAAATTATATATATATATATATATATATATATATATATATATATATATATATATATATATATATAAAGTGTGTGTGTGTGTGTGTGTGTGTGTGTGTGTGTGTATAAAGGCAGTTTATATTATGGCCTAGTTTCTGTCATGTAGAAGGTTGTACTAAAATGTGCATATGTGCATTCAGTAAAAAGAACTGTAAAGTGAAAGATCTATACAACAAGAACTTCAGGTCTCTGAAGAAGGAAATCGAAGAAGACCTCAGAAAATGGAAAAATATGCCATGCTCGTGGATCGGCAGGATTAATATAGTTAAAATGGCCATCTAGCCAAAAACGATCTACAGATTCAACGCAATACCCATCAAAATCCCAACTCAGTTCTTCACAGAGTTAGAAAAGGCAATTCTCAAATTCATCTGGAATAACAAAAAAACCAGGATAGCTAAAACTCTTCTCAACAACAAAAGAAATTCTGGGGGAATCAGTATCCCCGACTTCAAGCAACACTACAGAGCAATTGTGTTAAAAACTGCATGGTATTGGCACAGTGACAGACAAGTGGACCAATGGAATAGAATAGAAATGAAGATCCAGAAATGAATCCACACACCTATGGTCACTTGATCTTCCACAAAGGAGCCGAAAACATCCAGTGGGAAAAAAGATAGCCTTTTCAACAAATGGTGCTGGTTCAATTGGAGGTCAGCATACAGAAGAATGCAAATTGATCCATCCTTGTCTCCTTGTACTAAACTTCACTCCAAGTGGATCAAGGACCTCCATGTAAAAGCAGGTACACTGAAACTAATAGAAAAGAAACTGCGGAAGACCCTTGAGGACATGGGCACAGGGGGAAAGTTCCAATAGCTTATGCTCTAAGATCAAGAATTGACAAATGGGACCTCATAAAATTGCAAAGTTTCTGTAAGACAAAGGACACTGTTAAAAGGACAAAATGGCAACCATCAAATTGGGAAAGGATGTTTACCAACCCTACATCTGATAGAGGGCTATTATCCTATATACAAAAGGAACTCAAGAAGTTAGACCCCAGGAAACCAAATAACCCTATTAAAAATGGGGTACAGATCTAAACAAAGAATTTTCACCTGAAGAAATTCAGATGGCTGAGAGGCACCTTAAGAAGTGCTCAACATCATTAGTCATTAGGGAAATGCAGATCAAAACAACCCTGAGATTTCACCTTACACCAGTCAGAATGGCTAAGGTCAAAAACTCAGGAGACATCAGGTGTTGGTGAGGATGTGAAGAAAGAGGAACACTCCTTCACTGCTGGTGGGATTGCAATATGGTGTAACCACTTTGGAAATCAGTCTGGTTGTTCCTCAGAAAACTGGGCATGACACTTTCTGAGGACCCTGTTATACCACTCCTGGGCATATATCCAGAGGATTCTTCAGCATGCAGTAAGGACACATGCTCCACTATGTTCATAGCAGCCCTATTTGTAGTAGCCAAAGCTGGAAAGAACCCAGATGCCTCTCAAAGGAGGAATGGATACAGAAAATATGGTATATTTACACAATGGAATACTACTCAGCAATTAGAAACAATGAATTCACAAAATTTTTAGGCAAATGGTTTGATCTGGAAAATATCATCCTAAGTGAGGTAACCCAATCACAAAAGAATACACATGGAATGCAATCTGATAAGTGGATATTAATTAGCCCAGAAGCTGTGTAACCCAAGGCACAAATCGCATAACAAATGACTCCCATGAAGAAGTATGGAGAGGGTCCTGATCCTGGAAAGGATTGATCTAGCATTGGAGGGGAATATAAGGACAGAGAAAAAAAGGAGGGAGGTGATTGGAGAATGGATGGAGAGAAGAGGATTTATGGGACATATGGGGAGGAGGAATCTGGGAAAGGGGAAATCATTTGGAATGTAAACAAAGAATATAGAAAATAAAAATAATAAAAATATATATTGAAAGAAAAAAGAACTGTAAAAGATGACCTATTTTTGAATGTATGCAGTCAAACCTGCTATATACATATGAAGTAAAGTATTGACTCACTATGATCACCATTAGACAGACAGTCATTAAATACTGGTTGTGTACTACTGTGTGGTCAGCGCTAAGGGATAGTTTATGACAATAGTCCTAAAGAACTTACTTCTACTGGAGTGAAACCTAGGATTCAGTGTGATAATTTGGGGAATGATGGGACCAAAATTTGCTCCCTGATAAAGAAGAAACAATTGGAATTTTTGATATACTAATTTGGAAATAAATATAAATGGAACACAATAAGAGCAGAACAGTGTATTTCGAAAACCCCTGTGTGACATCAGAAAAATTTACCTGGACCTTGAGTGAATAAATGCACATGTTTAGAGTCCATAGATCTAAGAAATTCAATAGTGACCAATCTAAAATTGTTGCAGAGCTTTGAGCAGAAGAGTGGATGAACTGAAGTTTAGAGGTTTCTCTCTAGATGACATAGAAATGAATATCATCATGGAAGTTGTACATAGAAGATACCATGAGTCAACTTATTAGAGAGGATTATTAAGAGTTGATCTCATCAGAATTATTAGATTCATTTCATAGGGAAACAAAAGAGGCAAAAATGGTTATCCTGTTTCTGTTTTGTGTTCTTTAAAAGGGGAAGTAAGAACTAACTGTATATTAATTATTTATAGCATAATTTATAGTACAGGAGGTTTTCAAGTAAAAAAATTAGTTTGAAGTATACTGATTTAGGAATAAACTAGGAATTATATCATGGGTATTCTTAGCTTTTGGGCTAATATTCACTTTTCAGTGAGTGCATACCGTGTGTGTTCTTTTGCGATTGGGTTTCCTCACTCAGGATGATATTTTCTAGTTCCATCCATCTGCCTAAGACTTTCATAAATTCATTGTTTTTGGCAGTTGAGTAGTGCTCCATTGTGTAAATGTACCACTTGAAATGCAATTAAAGAAAATATCTAAAAAAGGCAATAAACTAAGAGAGAAATCCCTCATAATCACCACTGATAGGCAAGGTTTGTCATGAAATATCTGAATTTGTTGTTGTAAGAACTGTGCCATCATATTTTTGTGTATGCATTGATAACTATATACATTAAGAAATATCAAACAGAAAACAGGGAGGGGAAGGATTGAGAAAAGAGAGAGGGGAAAGGATCATATAGATTAGGGATAAGATTCACGGTCAGAATTCTGAAGATTCAAACTTTGTAGTAATGTGAAAGAAGAAAATAAGTACGTAAGAAAATGTGGGCAGTCACATTTTCCATATGCTAATGAAAATGTGTGCTTTGAAAAGTAAAAATAGCAATTTGTGTTGCTTCTTACTTGATTTAATTACAAATACTGCACAATATTTACTAAGTGGTGGCTATATTGCAGACACTATTTCTCACTCTTCTGTAGGTTAGAATGTACATGATCAAGGAAGGCATAGGCTGTTTGTTGATCGTATACTTCCTGGGTAAAAGAGTGAAATACCTCTAAAACTATTCTGCAAAAAATTTAGCTGGGTTCAGTAAATTTCAGGTATAATTGTATTATCACCTACATATATTATGTACATTATACATATTAATCAGTTTTCAGTGATATTACAACAAAACTCTATTGTATATATGTGTGTGTATGTGTGTGTGTCTCTGTGTGTGTGTGTGTGTCTGTGTGCCTGTGTGTCTGTGGGTCTTTTGTATATTTTGATCATCCATGTGTCTGTGTTTAGATGATTCATTAAAAGGTTTTGTCTAGTCTGCCAGACATAAGGAGATAGAGTCTATCTTTCAGCCTAATTACCACCTTTAATCTCTTCCAATGGCCAGACTCTCATTCTTTGTTTTTGAGGCATAATTCAGTTAAAATCACAAAAGACTGCACTTTAAACTTTTTTGCATTTTATTTCTTAATTTCTGCAACATGCTTTATCTTTTTACTGTCATTATTTAAGAACATATAAGAATATGTTCTGAGTAAGAGACAACAGACAACTCACTTACTTTAGGTGTTAGCTGCCCTGTTCTATACAGTGAGATTCAGTATAATTTCCCCTTCTCCACCAAGTAACACACAAATAGTAAATTGGAGGGGCTACAATTCATAATTATTAAATGAACAGCACTCCAATTTCTTGTGTGTAATTTTTATTAGTGTACTTAAGAATGAATCACATTGATGTTTGAATTGATGTTGAACTCAACACCACCTGGGATTAGTCTAGCAAAATCATAATGAGAGTGGAAAATAACCTAGCATGTCATTTATGATTTATAAAATATTACTTTATTTGTAATGATTGTATTTGTTTTACTAATAGGAAGGCCATTAGATAGATTTTGCATGGTATTGTATGGATGAAAATACAATGAGACAACATTATTAGAAATATGTCACTAGAAATACATATACATACTTATAATATATATATACATATATATTAAGTTTGTGCATATACATTCCTCTGTATGTGTGTATATAGATACAAAATCTTTGTGCATACACACACATATATATGAATATGTTCTTTATTTTCCTTGCTTATATATGTATATATGCATATGTATATATCTGTACATATGCATATTTATATAAATGCCCATGCCCATATTTGTGAATATATGTGTGTTTTTGTGTATATATATATATATATATATATATATATATATATATATATATGTGTGTGTGTGTGTGTGTGTGTGTGTGTGTGTGTGTGTAACCCAATGGAGTCCATTTTGGTTCTTTATGTGCATATCATGTCAAAGCTGTCACTTTGCTTTGGAAACCAATAAAGGGGTCAATTTTCTTTATCAGAAGTCATTAGTTGACTCTAGCTCTTTTATCTATGGGTGGGACATCATGAAAATATTCCATCCCACATTAACATATACACTGACATTGCCGTTGCTCTGGCCTTCTTTATGCAGTCCTTTCCAAGAAATGCTGTTTCACAACCAACACGGTATTCTGGTCCCTATAGTCTTTCTACCCCTCCTTGAGGTATTTTAAATACGATATATTTTTATTATTTTGTAAAATATATTAAGATTTTATTTGTAAAGATGGATGCTTCTTCAGAACTATCAGTTCATAATTTGTGCAAATTGTATGTTTATAAATGGTTTCAAAGAAATAGATTTCCTAAACATATTCATTTTTATTTGTGTAGTTTTATTTTGATTTTTGAGATATAATCTTACTGGCCTCATTGGGATGTTTCTGTCTCAGATTCTCTCATATTAGCATGAAAGTATATATATAACATCAGATTTCTGTTCATATAAATATACAATATCATATTCTCCAATTTGATTAAGTCAAATCAATATGGGTTTTTTAATAGTCATTACTAAAGAGAAAATTTACAAAATAGACTTGGTTTCTCTAAAAAGATGAGTGAAAGCATTCCCAATTTGACATTTATCATTAAAGCACCCACTCCTGCATTTGTTTATTAATTATTTTAGAACACTCAGAGGTTAAAAGAATACCACCCCAGGATCATTAAATGAGAGAACCCTATGGGGAAACACAAATCTGTACAAATTCTAGGTCAAAGTCTCTTTTCAGAATTCTCCATTATAAGATTTTCTTAGCATTATTCTTTAACCACATGTTTAGAAGACAGTTGCAAGGAAGACTATTATAAGCAGGTGTTTTCAAATGTGGCTGATACTTTTATTCTTCACCTTTAGCTGTGTGCAGTGAAAATACATTGACAAAGAAGATTTATTTTCTTTCCAAAATATTTTTTGCAGAAATTTGTGATTAAAGTAAAAAAAAATGAGCAATATAAGTCTAATATGTGATTTTGAGTATTTCCTTTCTTGTTTCATATTCATAACCACTATAGTGAAGGTCAGAGATTACAATTCATTCTTTCTTTTTCACACAACATTTCTGACTATACAAGTTTTATGTTCATGTGGTCAAAAATTCATGCAGTAAACATACATTTTGAGGTGCCATTCCTCTTCAATCGGCATTTCATTTACTGGAAACATGTCCTTCACTGCCTAAAATAACATTCAGCTTCCTTTCATGATCTGCAAAATGAGCAGCATATCTGCTTTATGTAATGAGTGTGTGGAAACCAAATACAACACTTGCAAAATTCCCACCACACAAAGTAAACCCCACAAATGGTATGGTCTTCTCCCACTTTCATTTTCATGGAATTAAGAGCTTATCATCCTGTTGCCTAATTGGTGTCATTATAAGGAGCTGAATACAATCCTTGTGGAAACATGGGAAACCCTCCCAAAATTAAGAATCGTCTTTCTCCCTTCTACTTAGTCACCTTTCATTTTTTATACTTACTTTTAAATATTTTAATTTTGACCTATGATACTGGGACATATCCCCCATAACAGATCAACCAATTGACCTCATGGAGAAGTGCAGACTTTAGTATGACTTTTATCCTACATTTCAAACAAAACTTTAAACTTAGTCCCGTGCAGTCTCTAATATGTTCTTCCAACTCCTTGGTTCTCTTAATTTCAAGCCTGAAACTTATCTTTCTTACCAAAACTGACTTTGTGCTGCCTGAATTTAGCTTACTCTGATAAAGATGATGAACAGCCAAATTTTCTGATACCCAGGATGGGGAAGAATTAACTAAATGCTACTGGGAAATACTGAGTTATAAAATGATTGTAGTGAAATCAGATGAAGCTGTGTAGATTAGACATGAAATATTGGTTGATATGACACTTAAGCTAAATTGATAGTATATAGAGATGATTCAAATGTGACTGTGATTTCAGACCCAAGAAAAACAAAATGGACATCTTCAGAAAATCAAAAACAGAACATGACTTTCATAAGGGGTTTAATGATAATGTGAGAGGAGTTGGAGAGAAGGAAATAACATGATTAAAATATACCATGTGAAAGATATAGAAAAAAGATATAGAAGCCAAAGAAAGAAAAAAAAGACAAGAGGTCACTAATTCTCCTTTGTGACAAAACAAGCTGGGACCATCATTTTCAATCTTCAATAGCCTCCTCACTGTGTCACCTCAATGCTACACAGAGAATCTGACAGTCCATTTGCCCTAGGATACTGAATAACATCTACTGTCACTGCAAATAACACCATTTCCTCAGTGAAGGTGAACTAAATTGCTTTAACAAGGCTAAATTAAAAATCAAACATGTTGATGTATTTAATGTGAGGCAGAGGACACAAAAGATCATCAAAATGAGTGGCAATATTGATTGTCATAAACAACCCTTCATAGAGTAAAAGAATCATTGCTGACCCTTGAAATACAGTTACCCTACTTCTCATGTATTTACTCTGAGTTAATGTAATTTAAGGGGATAATTTCTTTCTGGTCATTTTTTTTTTTTACTTTTAATGTGTTACTATAACCTTTCTCTTTGCAATACACATATTCTTTTAAATGAACATGATGAAAATAAGAAATTCATGTTAAAGGTTAGAACTTTAAGACTATCTTTCATTTTTTTATACAAAACTAATGGTACAGAAAATGCACTGTTATTGGAGGTTGGGGGTTTTCCTCAGTGACTAGGACCCAAGTTTGTTTTCAAGCACCCATATTGCCTGTAACTCCAGTTTTAGGAGATTTGATGTCTCTGTCCTCAGTAAGCACCTGCACACATGTGCACCTGTCCATACAGACACATAATTAAAAAAATGTTAAAATTTATTGACATTCTACAAGTAAGCTTTAATTTTTTTCAATATGTACAACTAGATGATTTGGAAATTGGCCATTGCAAAAAAAGATGTTTTTGACTTTATTTAGTCTTTTGTTGTGTTTTTATTTCTGAAGAAATTGAATCTTCACTTTTATGGGTGCAATTACTAATTTCTAGAACACTGAATAAATATAAGCTATGTGCATGTATTACCAATAGAATACAACAAATGGAATCATGAATCTCATGTGTTTAAAGCACCACAGAAAAAAATCAATAGAGCAGTCAAAGCAAATGGTAAAACTAGAAATGTCCTGAAACAAACATCCAGAACATCTGCAACACTAAGAAAAAAATTCAACCTAAGTATAATAGGAAAGAAGAAGGAGCAGAAGAAGGAACAGGAGGAGAAGGAGGACAAAGAGGAGGAGAAGGAGGACAAAGAGGAGGAGAAGGAGGAGGAGGAGGAGGAGGAGGAGGAGGAAGAGGAAGAAGAGGAAGAAGAGGAAGAAGAAGAAGGAAGAAGAAGAAGGAAGAAGAAGAAGGAAGAAGAAGAAGGAAGAAGAAGAAGAAGAAGAAGAAGAAGAAGAAGAAGAAGAAGAAGAAGAAGAAGAAGAAGAAGAAGAAGAAGAAGAAGAAGAAGAAGAAGAAGAGGAAGAGGAAGAGGAAGAGGAAGAAGAAGAGGAAGAAGAAGAAGAAGAAGAAGAAGAAGAAGAAGAAGAAGAAGAAGAAGAAGAAGAAGAAGAAGAAGAAGAAGAAGAAGAGGAGGAAGAAGAAGAAGAAGAAGAAGAATCCCACCTTAAAGATCCAGAAAATACTTTCAACAAGACCATAGAAGAAAATTTAGTAACTTGAAAAAGGAGATATCTGTAAAGGTGCAGGAACCAAACAGAATACTAAATAGATTGTATCAGAAAAGAAAATGCCCTTGATAATAATAATCAAAACACTAAATATACAGAACAAAAAAGATTATTAAAAGCTTTAAGAGAAATGAGCAAGTAACATACATATAATAGTAGACCTCTGAAAATTGCTTGTGAATTCTCAGTGGAGATCCTGGAAAACTGAAGAGCCGGGAGACATGGTCTGAAAATGCTAAGAGAGTGCAGATTCCAGACCAAAGTATTATACCCAGAAAAATTTTCAATCACCATAGCTGAAGAAAATAAGATATTCTATGATAAAGTCAAATTCAAACATCTATCTACAAATCCTGCTCTACAGAAGATACTATTAAGAAAATCCCAATCCAAGAAGGTTAACTGCAACCATGAAAACAGGAAAAATATAATCTCACACTGGCAAAACCAAAAGAAGGGAAACACACACACACACACACACACACACACACACACACACGTGCATACATACACACACACCACTACTACCAGTACCACTACCAACACCAACACCACCATTACCAGTACCATCACTACAAAATAACAGGAATTATTTACCATTAGTAATTAATATATCTCAATGTCAATTGGCTCACTGTCAATGGGCTCAATTTCTTAATAAAAAAAGCAAAGTATACCAAAATGTATAGGGAAACAGGATCCATCCTTCTATTTTATACAGAGAGCATACCTCAGCTTCAGAGAGAGACATTACCTCAGAGTGAAGGTTTGGAAAAGTTTTTTTTTCCAAGCAAATGGATCACAAAAAACAAGCTAAAATTAAAATGAAAAGAAGTTGTAAAGGACAATTCATATTTATCAAAGGAAAAATCCACCAAGAATACTCAATAAAATTCTTGCCAAAATAAAAACTCAATAAAATTCTTTCCAAACAAATCTAAGAACACATCAAAATGATCATACGCCATGATCAAGTAGGCTGCATCCCAGGGATCCAGGAATGATCCAGTATACGGAAATACATCAATGTAACCCACTATATAAATAAACTCAAAGGGAAAAAAAACACATGATCATTTCATTAGATGCTGTGGAAAGCATTTGACAAAATCCAACACCCCTTCATGATAAAAGTCTTGGAATGATTAGGAATTCAAGGCATATACCAAACATAATAAAAGAATATACATCAAGCAAATAGCCAATATCAAACAAAATGGAGAGAAACTTGAAGAAATCCCACTAAAATTAGGGACTAGACAAGGCTATCCACTCTCTCTCTATGTATGATAGTACTCAAAGTCCTAGCCAGGAAAATTAGACAACAAAAGGAGGTCAAAGGGATTCAAATTGGAAAGGAAGAAGTCAAACTATCACTATTTGCAGATGATATGATAGAATACTTATGATAGTATACTTTTGGGTGAACCAAAAATTCTACCAGAGAACTCCTAAACCAGATAAACAACTTCAGCTAAGTGGCTGTATATAAAATTATTAACTCAAACAAATCAGTAGCATTCCAGTACTCAAAGGAAAAAGAGGCTGAGAAATAAATTAGGGAAATGACACCCTTCACAATAGTCACAAATAATGTAAAATACCTTGGTGTGACTATAACCAAGCAAGCAAAAGATCTGTATGATAAGAACTTCAAGTCTCTGAAGAAAGAATTTGAAGAAGATCTCAGGAGATGGAAAGATCTCCCATGCTCATGGATTGGCCAGGTTAATATAGTAAAAATGGCCATCTTGCCTAACAGGATCTACAGATTCAATGCAAACCCCATCAAAATTCCAACTCAATTCCTCATAGAGGTAGAAAGATCAATTTCCAAATTTATCTGTGATAACAAAAACTCAGGAAAGTGAAAACTGTTCTCAACAATAATAAAACCTCTGGCAGAACAACCATCTCTGACCTCAAGCTCTACTATAAAGCAATAGTGATAAAAAACTGCATGGCATTGGTACAATGACAGGCAGGTATATCAATGGAATAGAATTGAATGAAGACCCAGAAATGAACTCACACATCTATGGTCACTTGATCATTGACAAAGGAGTTAAAGTCATCCAGTGGAAAAAGGAGAGCATTTTCAAGAAATGGCGATGCTCCAACTAGCAGTTAACATGTAGAATGATGCAAACTGATCCATTCTTATCTCCCTGTACAAAGCTCAAGTCCAAGTGGATCAAAGACCTCCACATAAAACAAGATACATTGAATCTAATAGAAGAAAAAGTGGGGAAGAACCTGGAGCACATGGGCACAGGGGCAAATTTCTTGAACAGAACACCAAAAGCTTATGCTCTAAAATCAAGAATTGACAGGACCTCACAAAATTGCAAAGCTTCTGTAAGACAAAGAACACTGTCAATGGGACAAAATGGCATTTGGGAAAATATCTTTACCAATCCTACATCCTGATAGTGAGCTAATAACTCATATATCCAATGAATTCAAGAAGTTAGACTCCAGAGAACCAAAAAAACAAAAAAACAAAAAACAAAAAACAAAAACGAAAACAAAAACAAAACCCTATTAAAAACGGGGTACAGAGCTAAACAAAAATTCTCAACTTAGGAATACTGGATGAATGAGAAACACCTAAAGAAATGTTCAACATCCTTAATCATCAGGGAAATGCAAATCAAAACAACCCTGAGATTCCACCTCACACCTGTGAGAATGGCTAAGATCAAAAACTCAGGGAAAAATAGATGCTGGAGAGAATGTGGAGAAAGAGGAACGCTCCTCCATTGCTGGGATTGCAAGCTGGCAAAACCACACTCAAAATCAATTTGGAGGTTCCTCAAAAAATTGGACATAGTACTACCTGAGAGCCCAGCTATACCACTCCTGGGCATATACCCTGAACATGCTCCAACATGAAATAAGCGTACATGCTCCACATTTTTTTATAGCAGTCTTATTTATAATAACCAGAAGCTAGAAAGAACCTAGATTTCCTCAACAAAGGAACTGATACAGAAAATGTGGTACATTTATACAATGAAGTACTACTCAGTTATTAAAAACAATAAGTTCATGAAATTCTTAGACAAATGGATGGAGCTAGAAAGTATCATCTTGTGTGAGGTAATCCAATTATATGTAGTCACAGATATGTGGATATTAGCCCAAAAGCTCCAAATACCCAAGATACAATTAACAGACCACATGAAGCTCAAGAAGGGAGACCAAAGTGTGGATAATTTGATCCTTCTTAGAAGGTGATCACAATAACCAAGGCTCACAGCTAACCAATAGACTGAGTATAGGGTCCCCAATGGAGTAACTCAAGAAAGGACCCAAGGATCTGAAGAAGTTTGTAGCTCCATAGGAGCAACAGTAATATGTACCAATCAGTAACCCCAGAACTCCCAGGGACTAAATCACCAACCAAGGAGTACACATGGAGGAACCCACAGCTCCAGCTAGATATGTAGCAGAGGATGACCTTTTCAAATATCAATGTGAGGATAGGTCATTGGTCCTACCAAGGCTTGAAGCCTCAGTGTAGGGTAATGCCAGGATAGGAAAGAGGCACAGGGGTTGGTAAAAATGGAGGAGATGGATGGGATAGGGGTTTATGGAGGGGTAATGAGGAATGAGGATACCATTTGATATGTAAATAAAGCAAATATCTAATAAAATAAAAAAGAAAGAAAAATATTCTAACCTCTCATGGTCAAAGTCATGAAGTGATTAGGGAGACAACGGTCATATATTAACTTAATGCAGCCAATTTGTAGGAAAACTATACGTTATATATAATTAAATGGAGAGTTATTCAAAACAATTGCACTAAATCAGGAGCAAGACAAGGCTGTTCATGCTATAGTTATTGAATGTAGTACATGAAGTTCTATCTAGAAAAATGATACAACTGAAGGAGATTATTGAGATATAATTTAGAAAGGAAGAAGAAAATCACGTAATAATGTATCATTATTTGCAGATACTATATTAGTGTACATAAGTGATCCCAAAAAATCCTACCAGAGATCTCCTTCAGACAGTAAATAGCCTTCAGGAAAGTGGCTGGGTACAAGATCAACAACAACAAAAAATTATAGCTCTCCTTTATATAAAGGACAAATGGGTAGATAAAGTGAAAAGAGAAAATTACAGTCTTCATAATACCCACAAATAATATAAAATATCTTGGTGTAAGTTTAACCAAGCAAGCAAAGACCTGTATAACAAGAACATTAAATCTTTGGAGAAACAATTTGAAGAAGATATCAGAAGATGTAAAGATCTCACATGCTAATGGATCAGTAAGATTAACAGTAAAAATAGCCATCTACCAAAAGCATTTTATAGATTTTTGCAATTCACACAAAAATTCCAACACAATTCTTTACAGACCTTGAAAAAAAACATATTTCACTTCATATAGAATAACAAACAAAAACAAAAATAGGAGAGCTAAAACAATCCTGTACAATATAATAACTTCCACAATTATTACTTTCCCTGATTTCAAATTATACTACAAAGATATAGTAGTAAAACCACACGGTATTGTCATAAAAAGAGACAAGTTGGAATTGAATCAAAAGACCCTGATGTAGGTCTATAGACTTACAGACACCTGAATCTTATAAAGAAACCAGAAATATACAATGGAAAAAAGAATATATGTTAAGAAATGATGCTTTGGTTTAACTGAATGTTTGCAGATAAAAGAATGCAAATAGATCCATATCTATTTTCCTGCACAGAACTCAAAGAGTATCAAAGGCCCCAAGATAAAACCAAATACTCTGAACTCTGAAAGTGTGGAGTAGCCTTGGATACACTGGCACAGGAGACAACTTCCTGAACAGAACAATGAGGGCATAGGCACTAAACCTGGAAATTAACACATGTGACTTCATGAAACTGAAATATTCTATACGGGCAAAGGACACCATTAATATCACAAATGGCAGCTTACAGAATGGAAAATGATCCTCAACAACCCTATGTTCAACAGATGGCTGATATCAAAATACATAAAGAACTCAACAATATAGATATCAACAAATCAAATAATCCAATTAGTAATGGGGTACAAATAAAAACAATTTTAAACAGAAGAACCTTAAGTGGCTGAGAAACAAAAAGATGTTCAAATTCTGAGGCATGAGGGAAATGCAAATCAAAATGACTTTGTAATTCCATCTCATACCTGTCAGAATGACTAAGATCAAGAACACAAGTAGCAGATAATTCTGGAGAGGATGTGGAGCAAGGAGAAACACTCCTGGTTTCTTTATAAGATTCAGGTTTCTGTAGCTCTATAGACATACATCAGGAGTGTTTCCTGAAAACTCTACTTGCTTGTGGGAATGATAATCGTATAGCCATTTACGAAATCAGTATGGTGGTTTCTCAGGAAATTGGGAATTGATCTTCAAGACTTATTCCTAGGTATATACTAAAAGGATGATCTATTCTAGCACAAGGACACTTGCTCAACTATGTTCATAGCCACTTCATTAATAATAAGCAGAAACTGGAAAGAACCTATATGGCCCTTAAGTGAAAAATGGATAAAGAAAATGTGGTATATTAATACAATGAAGTAACTCAGCTATTAAAAATGACATCATAAAATTTGCAGGCAAATGGAAGGTTCTAAAATAGTCAACATGATAAAGATAACTCAGACTCAGAAAGACAATCATTGAATGTACTCACTTGAAAGTTAACATTAGCTGTTAAATAAATGACAAACATGCTACAATCCAGAAACCCAGAGAAGCTAAATAACAAGATGGCCTCAAGTGTGTGTGTGTGTGTGTGTGTGCTGGGGGCGGGGGTATGCATGGATCTCCTTGGGAAAGGAACATAAAATAGATTTTGTGGGCAGACTCGGGGTGGGTAAAGATTGGGAGAGGAGGAAAAAGTCAAGGGATTGTGGAGGTATAGAGGAAAAGATTACTGAGAGTGATGACTAGAATTAGGGGACATTTTGGGGTGATATAGAAACTGAATGCAGTGGAAATTGCCTGGGTTCCACTGGTGAGTGTAGCAAAGACTCCTAGTAATGGGGTATATAGAGCCTGAACTAGCCATCTTCTGTAGCCACATAAGGTTTCCAGTAGAGGGATTAAGACATCAGCCAAGCCACAAGTCCTTTGACTTACAATGTGTCCTTCCCACAAGACAAGCTGGTCTAATGGATGCATAGAGCTTGTGTGAGTAATAGCTGTTCCAACTTAAGGCTCAAGCCACAAGAGGAAGCCCATGTATAACACTGTCTAAATGGTCAGTAACCAGTGCTCAGAGACCTAGGATAGAACCATACACAACACAACTGTCAAAACCAAAAACAGACGCAAAAGCAAAAGACACCCTAAAAACAAAAACAAAAGAAAACCCCCAAGCCCCTGAAAACAAACAAACAAAAAAACCAAAACAACTATATTAGAAAACCAACCAAACAAAAAAGTCAATAAAATGATATCTTAATGATACTTCACTATACTCATAATCCGGAGCCTGGCCCAAAGGTCATCTGAGAAGCTTCACCCAACAACTGAGGGGAAGAGATAAAGAGACGCATAGTCAAACAGGCAGACTTTGGGGAACCGGAACCGTGTGGTAGGAATCTAGGAACCAGAGAGGTAGGGTACTCCACAAGACCACAGCCCACTGAAGCAATTAAGGAGGGCTCACAGGTGCTTGCAGATACTGAACCTATAGCTAGAAATCTTATATGGGTCTGACATAGGTCCTCTGCATTTATGTTGTGGTTGTGTAGCTTGGTTTTCTTGATTCTTTTGCCTGCTCTGAAGAGCCTTTTTCTCCCACTGGGTTGCTTCACAAAGTCTTGATATGAAAGTTTGTGCATAATTGTATTGTAACTTGCTATAATATCCCCAGCAGACCTGCTGTTTTTTGAAGGGAAATGGAGAAAAAAATGGATCAGGGAAAAGGGGTGGTGGGGGTGAGAGAAGAATTTAAAAAACAAATCATATAAAACACACATGTTCAAGACCAGTCTGGGCAACACTGAAAGCCATT
This sequence comes from Apodemus sylvaticus, assembly GCF_947179515.1. NCBI lineage: Eukaryota > Metazoa > Chordata > Mammalia > Rodentia > Muridae > Apodemus > Apodemus sylvaticus. Next base: position 152,213,109 of record NC_067475.1, read on the forward strand.
ATTAACAAGAACAACAAAAATGTGACTCAAGTGTTTCAAAACGTTGTCTTTATCACAGATTTTATTTTTTACTGATTCAGATTTATAGACAAATTTAATGCATATCTTTATTTATTCCTAATTTTCTTCTCTTATGAAAGAGTCAATGATTTCACTCACCTTTTCCTTCAGATATATATTTCCCTACAAATATATAGCTGTACTGCATATACATTGTAGCTTTTAGGTGAGAATATATTCTTATAGGGTTGGAGAGATGAGAAAGGGTAAAACACGTGTTGTGCAAGCATAACCTGAGTCCAGCTCTCATAATAAACAGTCCTAGCACCTGTTTGAAACCCCAGCACCAGAAAAAGGTCAAATACAAGTGGATACCTAGGGTTTCATTGGCCAACCACTTGGTGAGCTCCAGTTTAAGTGTCAGAGAGAGAATTTGTCAAATAAAATAAGCTGGATATAAAGAAAGATATGCAGCTGGGCAGTAGTGGCGCATGCTTGTAATCCCAGCACTCTGGGAGGCAGAGGCAGGTGGATTTCTGAGTTTGAGGCCAGACTGGTCTACAGAGTGAGTTCTAGGACAGCCAGGGCTATACAGAGAAACCCCGTCTCGAAAAAACCAAATCCAATACCAAACAAGGGAAAGACCTATATGACAAGAACTTCAGATCTCTGAAGAAGGAAATTGAAGATCTCAGAAAATGGAAAAATCTTCCATGCTCGTGGATTGCCAGGATTAATATAGTTAAAATGGCCATCTTGCCAAATGCAATCTACAGATTCAATGCAATCTCCATCAAAATCCCAACCTAGTTCTTCATACAGCTAGAAAGAGCAATTCTCAAATTCATCTGGAATAACAAAAAAACCCAGGATAGCTAAAACTATTCTCAACAGTAAAAGAACTTCTAGAGGAATCAGTATCCCAGACCTCAAACTTTACTACAGAGCAATAGTGATAAAAACTACATGGTACTGGTACAATATCAGGCAAGTGTCAGGCAAGTGGATCAATAGAATAGGATTGAAGACCCAGAAATGAACCCACACACCTATGTTCACTTGCTCTTCAACAAAGGAGCTAACTAAAAGCATCCAGTGGAAAAAAAGATAGTCTTTTCAATAAATGGTGCTGGTTCAACTGGAGGTCAGCATGCAAAAGAATGTGAATCTATCCATTCTTATCTCCTTGTACTAAGCTCAACTCCAAGTGGATCAAGGACCTCCACATAAAACCTGACACACTGAAACTAATCGAAAAGAAACTGGGGAAGACCCTTGAGGACATGGGCACAGGGGAAAATTTCCTGAATAGAACACCAATAGCTTATGCTCTAAGATCAAGAATTGACAAATGGGACCTCATAAAACTACAAAGTTTCTGTAAGGCAAAGGACACTGTTAAAAGAACAAAACGTCAACCAACAGATTGGGAAAGGATCTTTACCAACCCTAAATCTGACAGAGGGCTAATATCTAATATATACAAAGAACTCCAGAAGGTAGAACGCAGAGAACCAAATACCCCCATTAAAAAGTGGGGTACCTAGCTAAACAAAGAATTTTCACATGAAGAACTTCAGAGGGCTGAGAAACACCTTAAGAAATGTTCAACATCATTAATCATTAGGGAAATGCAAATCAAAACAACCCTGAGATTTCACCTCACACAAGTCAGAATGGCTAAAGTGAAAAACTCAGGAGACAGTAGGTGCTGGCGAGTATGTGGAGAAAGAAGAACACTCCTCCACTGCTGGTGAGATTGTAAGATGGTACAACCACTTTGGAAATCAGTCTGGAGGTTCCTCAGAAAACTGGGCATGACTCTTCCAGAGGACCCTGCTATACCTCTCCTGGGCATATACCCATAGGATTCCCCATCATGTAATAAGGACATATGCTCCACTATGTTCATAGCAGCCCTATTTGTAGTAGCCAGAAGCTGGAAAGAACCCAAGTGTCCCTCAATGGAGGAATGGATACAAAAAATGTGGTATATTTACTCAGTGGCGTACTATTCAGCCATTAGAAATAATGAATTCATGAAATTAGACAAATGGGTGAAGCTGGAGAACATCATACTAAGTGAGGTAACCCAATCTCAAAAGATAAATCATGGCATTCACTCACTGATAAGTGGTTATTAACCTAGAAACTTGGAATACCCAAGAAATAATCCACATATTAAATGATGTCCAAAAAGAATGGAGGAGTGGCCCCTGGTTCTGGAAAGACTCAGTGCAACAGTATAGGGGAATATCAGAACAGGGAAGTGGGAAGGAATAGATGGAGGAACAGGGAGAGGGATGAGGGCTTATAGGACTTGTGGGGAGTAGGAACCCAGAAAAGGGGAAATCATTTGAAATGTAAATAAAGAATACATCGAATAAAAAAAAAGAAGCTTTATAATAAAAGATACTTACAAATGAATAAAAAATCACACTTCCAAATTAACCAGATCCAAAATCTTTTAACTTCAAGAACTTAAATATAGTTAAAAGTATTTGAAATAGAAAATAGAACATTTCACATTAAAATTTACTCTTTATGTATTGAATGTATTTTATTTATTAATTTATTACCCAACCCCAAAATCTGCAATAGAATTATGACTAAAAAAACAATTAGCTTTATATCCTTTCTCACAACTGGAGTTCAATTTCTGTATGCAGTCCTTCCTCATACCCTTTTGATTTTCTTCTGATTTCTTTTGTTATACTGTACCCACAGTTGCATTAGTTCATATGTGTACACATAGTATTGTTTTCATGTAGTACCAAATTTTGAGAGTGGGAGTGAGTTTCCATGTTGTAGGTGTTCTATTCAAAAAGTTTATGCCACCTCCAATATTATAAAGGGCATCCTGTGTGCATTTCCTATCTATTGTGAATAGAGTAGGAATGAACACGAATAGATAAGTTTCTCTGAAGTAGGAGGGTATACATCATCTAGGTTATATATGCTTGGGAATAGTATTGCAGGGTCACATTGCAGTTCAATTTCTTGTTTTAGAAGAAAAATTCGGTCTGATTTCCCAAATGGCCTCATTAACACTTAAATCAACACTGCATTAGAACTTACCCTTCCTTACATCCACCCCAGCATTTGCTATTATCTGTATTCCTGATGGTGACCATTCTGACTTGGGTAAGATGGAATCTTAGGGAAACTTCAATCTATACTTCACTGATAGCTAAGGATATCCAACAATTTAAAAGTGTTTAATAGTCATTTGAGACATTTGTATTCATATCTATAGTCTATTATTACACATTTTGTTTAATATTCACATGTGTGTATAATGCATTTAGGTCATTCTTTCTCCATTCCCATCTCTTCAATTCATCCAACATCCTTTAGTACTTTTCCCTCAAGATTTCTTGTGCTTTCTCTATTTCTCTTTTTTTGTAATACCTCTGAGTCCATTTAGTGCTGCTAGTGTATGCATGGGAGTGTAAGCATTTACTGGGGAATGTGCAGCCATTGTTTTAATATTTATTTAGTTTTTTGTATAGTCTACACATTAATGTTCTACCAGATGAATGGCTGGCAGAGATAGCTCCTATTCAGTGGGCTTCCTTTTCACTGGGTTCACATTTTTCTTTGCTGCACAAAAGATGTTCAGCTTTACAAGACCACATTTGTCAGTCCTTGCTTTTATTTCCTGTGCTACTGGAGCATAATTCAGAAAATCTTTACCTGTAACATGTTGAAGTGTCCACCCTGATTTTTTCTGTGGTAGTTTTGAGCTATCAGGTATTATGTTGAAGTCTTTGGTCCATTTATAGCTAAGTTTTGTGCAGTGTAACATGAAAAATATCTAGTTTAATTTTTCTGAATATTGTTATTCAGGTTTCATAGGGCTATTTGTTTGAGATAGTGTCTTTTCTGCATTATACAGTTTGTCAACATTCTGATAGCTATAATTAGGCACATGGAATTATATCTGTGTTCTTTATCCTGTTCCACTGATGTATTTGTCTAATTTTTGTTTGCCACATCATGATTTTTTTATTTCAGGTTTATATTAATTAAATATATATAGTATAATTAAATAAGTTCTGGTTGTGCCTTCTGCAGTATTTTCATCTGAGTACAAAAGTTTGAGAGAGTATTAAATTTCAGACAATACCGTGTCTTCATTAGAGTTTTTTATTTTTTCACTAATATGGGGAATTTACTTCTGAGGTATATGTGTATTTTAATGAACGGTATGTCTAAGATTTTTTTCTTAGTTTTTTAAGCATTTACTTATTTTTATAAGCCTTGATATTTACCATGGAAAATATAGCTATTTTAGTCTATCCCACAAATAATTCAGGTATTTCGCTCTAAGTTTTATCCCAAATAGTCTACAGTACTGCAATCTGAACAGAGTAAGCATTCTCAACTACTAAGCCTGCATTAACTGGGAAAATGCGAATGCATAAAATTCTAGGTCATAGTTTGTATTCAAGAGACTAGAAAAATGATCATTTTCCTAAAAGTAAATAAAATTTCTAATAAATTTCTTATAATTTTGAGAAAATATGAAGCCATAAATAATAGCACAAAATACCCAAATATAAGGATTGAAAGGCATTTGATATATATCATTGTACAGTACAAAGCATTTGAGGTTAAAATTTACCTAAATAAATTAAAATTTTCACTGATTCCTATATTTTTAGCTCCCATGCAGTAACCTCAAATCAGTGAAAAATGTTAGATTAAGTGGGTTTTAATTCTTTGTAAAGCTTACAGAAAGCTTGTATGGCCATCACCATCTGGAGGATCTTGGCTCCACAAAATTTTGCCTGATTAGTTTGCCATAAAGACTACACCTCAAATTCACAACTAGGCATAATCCACCAACAGGTCATGCTGCAAAATTAAGGAGCAACAGACTGACTGATTCTAAGCCCTCAATTTAAATAACTTACATGTAATAGATTATTACTGTTAGATAAAATGAAAGTCTAATCCTCCAAGATCCTATATCTAGGTCTGTAAAATTAGACCTAGAAATTTTGAACTTAATTGTCTATTATTTCTATAGTATTCTTCACATGTCTAATACATTACTTTTAAAAATTAACTTTTTTTAGGCCAGTGGTGTTTTTCTATATATGACAGTGGTTAAAATGAGTTATTATTCATTTACAAGATGCACAAATATATTCTACATAGCATCGACTCTAATACAAAGGGTAAAAGTAATGTGTCACCACTGTCCCATCAATTAAAATAAGCACAGCATGGAAATCAGTCTTGCGGTTCCTCAGAAATCTGGGTGTGACACTTCTGGATGACCCTGCTATACCACTCCTGGGCATATACCCAGAGGATTCCCCGGCATGCAAGAAGGACACATGCTCCACTATGTTCATAGCAGCCCTATTTGTAGTAGCCAGAAGCTGGAAAGAACCCAAGTGTCCCTCAATGGAGGAATGGATACAAAAAATGTTGTATATTTACACATGGAGTACTATTCAGCCATTAGAAACAGTGAATTCATGAAATTCTTAGACAAATGGATGGAGCTGGAGAACATCATACTAAGTGAAGTAACCCAGTCTCAAAAGATAAGACATGGTATGCCTATGATATTAGCCTAGATATTAGCCTAGAAACTTTGAATACCCAAGACATAATCCACATATTAAATGATGTCCAAAAAGAACAGAGGAGTGGCCCATAGTTCTGGAAAGCCTCAGTGCAGCAGTATGGGGAAATACCAATACAGGGAAGAGGGAAGAGGTAAATGGGGGAACAGTGGAGGGAAGAGGGCTTATGAGACTTTCAGGGAGTAGGGAGCCAGATAGGGGGAAATCATTTGAAATGTAAATAAAGAATATATCTATAGAATAAAAAAACGTTTTCAAGCAGAAAAAAGAAATGTAAATAAAGAATATATCAAAAAAAGCAAACAACAAAAAAAAGGACTTCCAAAAAATTAGGCACAGCATGCAACTCACAAGGCATCAAGAATAGTTGTTTGAGAGGGGCTCTTAACCTGTGTCTCTTTACACTTAATTTCCAATTTTGTTTGTGAACATGAAACTTGGATTTAATACATACATATTTGTAAAAAACAAAGACATCAAAATGTGTGACTATAAAATTTTGAGCTCATAAACATAAAAGCAAGACAAATTAACTAAAATCCTATAACTCAATCTTAAACTAGTGTTGAGCAGTCTTCCTGACCACTGCATGTCCTCTAGGTCTCCTCTCCTCCTCTCCTCTCCCTCTCCTCCCTGTCTCCTCCCCATCTCATCACTCTCCTTTTCTCTTGTGTTTTATAATTCAAATTAGGAATAAAGTGGGAGTAATTATGGAAGTCTCTTATGGGAAAGTGACACCATAACTGGAACCAAAATCCATGAACAAAGTTCACTGCTCCATGGTTAGTAAGCCTAAGGAAATTCTACTCCTTTTTCGCCTACTGTCTTTATGTTTTCATTAATAAAACAGGTATTTTATTTTTATCAATATGATATGTATATGCCATCAGGTTATAGATGAATTACTTTTAATCTATTCTCTTTTGATGAATATGGGTTTGCATTTTTCCTTGTGTAACAGAAGCTATGACAACTAAGTAGGTCAATACATTGAAGAAAGTGTACTGCTCTGTGAGACATTTCTTTTTCTGATTATCTATTTATGGGACGTTTCCATGCATAGAACTTCTGTGTTTATAATTACTGTTAGGGCAGTTTAGCTTCCACTGACATCTAATTTTTGCTTTCCATATCCTTGACCTGATCTGTCTTCCACTCTGAGCTCTTGTCAATTGCCCTGACATTAACTCTATCACACTATCACATTGAGATTCTCCCTAGTTCTTGTTAGATGCCTTGGGTCGTGATTACTTCTCAGGACAATTGCACACGTTGCTTTCTGATCTAAGTACTATCTTATTAACCTACAGTACTATATCTTTTCACGTTAACTTTTATCTACTTTTAGCTGTATCTACTACTGAAGTGTAAATAAAACAAGAAGGGAATTTGTCTATACAGACTGATTGTTCTTACATTTACTAAGTGCCAAAATGTTTCTGGCATTGCACATGCTGACTCATTTCCTCTCGTTTTAATCCCAAATTTCCAATTTAATTACATATATCAGTGTCATGTTATGTAAGTCTTCCTTTCCAGTTATTATTGGCCACCCACAGATTTGTGTATTTTGATAATACCTAGTCAGAATATAAGATCTCACAGTGAGTTATTTAGTGTCATTATAGATCATGAGGGTATTTGTGTACAAGAAGTTCTGGAAATCCAGAAAATGAAGAGATACTTGGAAAAGTATTACTCAGTTCAAGAATGTAGATTATAACATGTGTGCCTGGAGAAAAGTCATGCTAGCAACTTCCTACCCTGCTTATAACAGATTGCTGCAAACTTGGTTGTTTATTACTATATAGATGAACTATTTTACATTTGTGAGTATGATAAATAATATATAGGGCATAGAATATACATTCTATTTGTAGAAGAATCTATTTCACTGCCTATTTCAACATCTAGACTCTAGATTTTAGGAGCTGGCTACATTCTTCAACATGTAGTCTTATCAGACCAAGATTCTGCTTCTATTTTCATATTCAGTCTTTCTCTTTTACTTCCCTTTTCGCCTTCACAGAGGGAAATCAAACTTTCCCTGGCTTATATTGGGCCTGGAAGATAATCCAGGATAATCTCTCTGTCTCAAGGAGAACATTTCACCACCACATCTGTTGTCTCTACTGGCATAGAAAGCAACATATTTAATATTCTTAGGAATTAGGACATGGGTGTTTTTGCTAGATTATTCTGCCTAACATGAAGGATAATATGATACAGTTGAATATGAGCCTAAATGGGGCAACTGAGGAGATTAAGGCTTTCATCAAAAAAGAGGGCGATTTTAATGAAGAAGCATTTTAATGAATTTAGTATTATACTCAACAGTTCATCTCAACCAAAGCAGGATCTGTAGTAGTAATATATAGAGTGTGATTAACATACTAACTAGGAGAGTTCATTGAAGTATAAGTTACCACTTGATATCTTTCCACGTTGACACTGGCAGATAAGGAAATTTGAATTTATCCACAATTAGCTTTCGGAGAAAAATTTATACTTCATATATTATCTGTATTTTATATGCACAATTAAATTATTTTAGCATATTTATAAGTTTTTGGCTGTAACCCAATCAATTTTAGAACATTTTTATAACCTGTAAAAATTATACTTCTTGGCATTAACTCTTAATGTTAATCTACTAACCCAGCTCTAAGCAAATAATAATTTACTGAATATCTCTACAGATTTTCTACTTGGGTCATCATATGTAAAATAAATCAAACAGTGAGGTATTTTATTTTTTTCTACATTCACTTAGCATATTATTTATCTGTTCATTAAGCTTGTAACATGGTTAATATTTATGTCATCTTTATTCACCAAATAATATTCCACTAAGTATATATGCTACATTTTATTTTCTTGAACATAAAATTAAAGACATTTAGAAGTTCCTAGTATTTTCATATCATGAATAATCTGTATTAAATACTTATGTACAGTTTTCTTTGGAAATATAACTTCATTTTATTTGATATACACCTGAAGTTGATTATACTTCATGTTATCAGCCCCAAAGCAAACTTACTATTAGTTTGCTAAAGTGATACAATTTTTCTCTGTCTCTATCAGTATGTATAAATGTATGTATTAATGTATGTATGTATGTATGTATGTATGTATGTATGTATATATATATGTATGTTTGTATATAGAGTAGTAAACCTCTAAATTCTCACTGGAGATGAAAAGGGGGAAGTAGTCGGTTAATAATATAGAGACTCTAAACTGGTCAAAGAACAAAGAGACATCTTCCTCCTTTATGGTCCCCTCAAGGCTCAGGGTTCAACACCTAAAGTTTGGAAGAAAGAATGTAAGAGATAAAGGTGGTAAAGGATTTCTGGAAAGCTCTGTGAACTAAACAGTATAGGACCTGTGAAAAGATAGACTCATAGCAACTATAACTGCATGTAGAAGACTCAAGTCAGCTAAAATTTTAGCATAGTTAGAGAAGTGGCTCACAAGGCCGTACTCATAGCTGAAGATTTCTTGGTAACTGATGACTACAGGAAAAGGGAAAGTCATTTTATTCTTTTTTAATTCAAATTTTATTTTATTCAAAATTTTTCTTATAAGATGTCAATATTCCTCTGTAGGGCTCTACACTGATGCACATGCTGGCATCACCATGAGTATGCTGAGTTTGTAGAAGAACACATGAGCTTGAAATAGAAAATATGTAGGCATAAGAACGAATTTGAGAAGGAAGGACTGTAGGGTGATTTGAGTAAAACACATTATATTCATTTATAAAATTGGCAAATATTTTTAAGTAAAAAAAACCTGCTAAACTGTTCTTTATATCAGTGTACATTCTAACTAGCAGTGTATGAAAGTTCCCCTTTCTGCAAACACTTTACATATACTATGATTTATTTTAGCTACACTGGTGAGTGTGAAGGGTCTCACTGTGTACACCAAATGGGTTGAAATTTATAATCATTCCCTTTTACTCTTCCCAGTGCTAGGATTTTTTTTATCTTGATCATCACTATCATTGTTATCTTGGTTCTAAAGAATAATTAAGAACCAAATTAATAAAATTGCATATTTATTTGTATTTATATTATTTGGGGAGATAGCAATTCTGATATTCAAATACTGGTTCGATTTTGTTGTTTTGCTCTTTATTAGTATGTTTTGTAAGTTATTAATACATTGGATTTGGGTTCCCTATGATCTGCTGATCTTCGCATTGTATCACATTGTATGTTTCTGTGCTATTCTTGAGTTTTCTGCAAAGACAAGCTTTTCAATGAGGAGTAATATGTTCCTCAAATGCATCCATAAGGGTAAGATTGAGAATTTAGTTAAGAATTTCAATAGTCTACCAAAATGACAGTAGTAGATTCTCTTATAAGATCCATAACTTTACCAATCCTAGGATGTTGAGTGTGATTCTAGTACCAGATTTGGGTATATCTATTTTGTAACTTCTGCATCTATGACTCAGGGAACATCATGAGAGAGGGGTTGGGAATATTGTATCAGATGGAATACTGGAGGATCTACAGTGAAATAGTTTCTTCGTGAAATCTGCAACATATAAAACCAGAAAAATGACAATAACAATAGATGTGCTATTATGGAAGGAGAAAATTCCACAGAATCTTACATTTACACACACACAAAAACCCTACAAGCAAGTAATGTCATCTTAGAGTGAATTAGCCTCTATCAGGCATGGGCCTCCTCCCTGGTTATCCAATACCAATAGATATTCTTGAAATTATATACACATAACGAAAATGGAGTCAGACAGTTGTGTTTATTTATTTTTTTACATATTTATCCACAACTTCACATCTATACATATATATCCATGTATACATATTATGCACATATATACATATGCACACATATATTATGTATATGTGCTTATAACAACAATAATAAAAATAAGCTATAAATTTCAGAGCTGAAGTAACAGAAGAACTGGAGGGAAATGACTTCATAAGATGGGAAGAAGGAAGGGAAGAAGAAAAGTAATATAATTATATTTTAATGGAAATGTATAAAAACAGTAAAATCTTATTTATATGTTGAAAATTGTAATGTCACTAGTATTTGTGTTCAACTATTTTTCTCACATTTTATGAACTATCGTAGTGACATGCCAACTGACAGTAACTAGACATTGACCAAGGTGAAGTTCTACTCCCAGCCTTTTTTTCTTTTTTTATTTATTTGATATATTCTTTATTTACATTTCAAATGATTCCCCCCTTTCTGGCTCCCCACTCCCTGAAACTCCCAAAAGCCCTCTTCCCTCCCCCTATTCCTCCATCTACCCCTTCCCACTTTCCTGTTCTGGTATTCCCCCTATACTGATGCACTGAGGCTTTCCAGAACCAGGGGCCACTCCTCCATTCTTCTTTGACATCATTTAATATGTGGATTATGTCTTGGGTATTCAGTTTCTAGGCTAATATCCACTTATCAGTGAGTGTATACCATGATTGATCTTTTGAGACTGGGTTACCTCTCTTAGTATGATGTTCTCCAGTTCCATCCATTTGTCTAAGAAATTCATGAATTCATTGGGCAAAAAAAAACTCCTGGCTGGGTTGGCACCCCGATGGCCCCCCGAACAGCCCAGGGCCTGGGTGCAGGCCAATGCCCGTCGGGCTCAGACCCCCACGATGTTGGCCTCGGGTTATGTTTGTGTACCTCAGTCTGTGTGGTCTCTCTGGAGTCCGAAACCAAGATGGAGGTGAGTCTCTCCTGACTGGCGGGAGGCCGAGTTCTGAAGTGGCTTCCGTGCAGCAAAAGCAAGTTAGTTAATTCTTAGTGTAAGAATATTTTTATGTATTACTTATTTGTTTTTTTCTTGAATTGAAAATAGATATTTTATATAATGTATCATTATTATGTTTTTCATTCCTATGTTCCTCCCAGTGTTTTCCCACCTCCCTTTCCATACATTTCTAACCATTCTCTGTCTTTTATTAAGAACAAAGATACTATGTTCAGTATGGACAGTAATAAAAAAGATAAAGTGTAATAGAGTTAGATAAAACAATATCAAACATCAGAACAGGACCAAAGGAACAAACAGAAGAAAAATATCCCAGGAAAGGCAGAGACCCACCTGTTTACATACTGAGGACCCTCATTAAAAACACAAAACCAGAAGCCATACTATATAGACAAAGTACTTGTAGAGCATATTTTCATATTTTTACTTCAAAATAGAAAAAAATAAATAGAAGAGATAAAATTTTATAAAGAAAAAGTATCAATATAACACTATGAGACAAGGAACCTCCAAAGGTGCTGATGAGTTAGGTTTCTGTTGGCCATTTACTGCTGGGAATATGGCCTACCCTTAAGAGTAGTTTGTTTCTTCAGTGAGACTCCCTTAGGAAAAAAATGCTTTATCATTGCATTAGATATAGCTTTTGGGTTTGAATGGGAACATGTGTCCTCTAGAAAAAAGTTGCCCTCCCCTCATAGTAATCACAACACTAAAGGTACACAACAAAAATATTTAAAACTACAAGGGGAAAACATCAAGTATCATATAAAAGTAGACTCATTAGAGTAGTACATTATTTCCCAATAGAGACTCTAAATGCCAGAAGTGCTTGGGCAGATATTCTAACTGCAATAGTATACTTCTTGAATCATATTTCTATTATACTGGTATCATATTTATCCTTATCCAATGTACACAATCATAATAATCATAGAATTGTTTTGTATTAAAAGTGGAAAGTATACGTTTTCAACATTACCCTTATCTCAGTATGGTTTTGTTTATTTTCATATAAATTGAATTTGCATAGGAGTTATACACTCCATCAATTGTGGAAAGAACTCTGATGAGATTTTCAGATGGGTCTATTGAATATGGAAAAAATTGCAGAGTATTGTCATCTTGCAGTGTTGGTTGTCTTCCTATGAACTAAGAACACATATGATTTTATTTAAATATTCTTTAATTTTTTCAATGCTTGTAATTTTGTATTATTTCCTACATTCATAACTATTATTTTGTTTCTCAAGTTATCATGTTTTACTGATTTATTATTTGATTGTTTATTCTAGTGCATTTGTTTCATAAAACTCTGAAAACATGAGTTTTCAATAATTTTAATCATTCCTTAATAATATCTATATACTAGATCATGGCATCTGTAAAATAATATTTCTTCCTCTCTTATTAGAACTTCTTCTATGCTATTTTGTTAGCTAATTGACATGGATACAAGCTCCACACATTTCCTCACTTCCGACCTTGTATTCACTTTTTAACCACTGGCTAGACATCGATATTCTTTATTAGGTTGAAAATGATAAATCTGTTTTGAAAGGACTTACTATTTCCATATTTTTTATAAATCTTATCTGTGAAGCAGTTGGAATGATTATCACGTTTTTTTTTATTTTCTTCTATGTTATGGTTTATTAATTGGTTTTTATATGTGAGATCAACTTGCCTTTCAAGTATAAATCTCCTTTGGTTTGGTTGCTGGTATCTTTTGAAGCTATCAATTTTCATTATTTGTAGTTTTTATATTTTCATATTCATCTATCTTATAAAACATGTCTACAAGTATTTGAATTTCCTTATGTCATTACACGCATATGTAAAAACATGAATGTTTGGGTTATATAATATACAACAAGTAGTTGAAGTTTAACAATACAAGGATGTCACTTCTTGTTTAAGGATTCATATAATGAAGAAATATTTACACCAGTCAACTCTTTTCACATTTCATTTGAATAATTTTGCTATTGAAATGGCCCCTAGAATTACCTCAGGAAAGCTATACCATGCTTCTCTGTACAATGCTCTTATGAAAAAAATTCATGTGCTACATAAACTTTATTTAGACATGAACTATGGAGCTATTGGCTATAAATACAATGATAATGAATAGTGACTGATCTTTAACCAAAGAGACATAAAACAAGGCTGTGTATTGATCAGATGATAAAAATGAGACCATGGGAATACAGCACTGTATTTTCCCCAGGGGCAATAATTCTGTCCTCACTGAATCAGCTTTTTCAGTCACTTTATATTGTATATTAATTTCTTATTAAAATCAGTGGTATGTTTGGAAGATAGGAGCACAAATAAGTAGAGAATTAATTGGTAGTTTTCAATTGCTATGATGCTTTACAATAAGAGAAATGCTGATCTCATAAGCAATTGGGGTTTGTTTCATCATTTTTTACTGTATTGAATTGTTTGTAAAAATTGGATGCTAATAGATGTCTCATGTTTTCACAGAATTCACAGAAAATGGGGCTTTATCATTGTTTAAGAGAAAACAATTCAATTAGTTCTTTGAAAGTTTCATATATTATTTGGTCAGACTCAGCCAGTCCACTTTTTTGTACAGTCTTCTCTGTCCACTGAATTCTACATTCTGTTTCCTTTAAAGGTTTTACAACAAACTTGTGATGCTGAAAATATGCTTGGATGCATGTTTTTTCTCTGGAGCATGGTCAGCTTATCTCTCCGAGATGAACCATCCTTTTCCAGTATCTAATAATCGTCAATCTGTTCCCAGTTAAGGTACCCAACTCCTCTCTCTATTCTGGCATTAGGTCTGACTTTGGCTTTCACAGGTTTTGTGAATTCTATCACAACTGCTGTTGAGTTCACATATGCAACTGCCCTGATATGTCCAGAAAATATTTCTTTGTAGTCATCCTTTTCCTTTGGCTCTGAAACTTTTTCTGATACCTTGAGTCTTAGAATGGGAATGTATGTGTGTGTGTGTGTGCGTGTGTGTGTGTGTGCGTGTGTGTGTGTGTGTGTGTGAATGTAGGTATATGTACATATATATATATATGTTGTATACATTCATGTGTATATACATGTACTTAGGTCTGTTATATAGGTAGACTTTTTAAACATGTAATAAAATTCTAGATTCCTAAATGAAAATTGAGAATAAACATGTATATGTACATGTATTGATATGTGTATATATATATATAAATATCATATTTATATGTTATATATAGATATCTCAATCATCTCTCTATATCTCTCTATCTCTATCTATATCTATATCATCTATATAGCTATAGCTATAGCTATGTTTATATTTCCTTTAGAGCTCAGTAATCTCAGTCTCTTATACTTTGCGCCTTAGCCAGGTTTTGATTTTTGTGTGAATCTACTGAAAATAGAAAATAGAAGTTTTGGCTGGAGAGATGGCTCAGGGTTTAAGAGCACGAACTCCTCTTCCATGGGTCCTGAGTTCAGTTCCCAGCAACCACATGTTCGCTCATAACCACATGTAATGAGATCTGATGCCCTCTTCTGATGTGTCTGAAGACAGCTAGCTACAGTGTATATATATGTAATACACTGTATATATTATATACATATATATAATAAATCTTAAAAAAGAAAACAGAAGCTTCATGACTTTTAAAATCTTGTCTATTTTATTAAATTTATCTAGTTAGTTATTATGAATTATTCCTAATATTTCATTAATATTATCTTATGTTGATAAATTCTGTAATAACAGCTAAACTTTTATTCTTGTTTCAGGTATTTATTTGTATTTACATTTTTGGGGTGTGTTCATCACTTATTTAGATGTTGATGCGCTTACACTGAGTTTTTCAAGCTGACAAACTATTTTTTCCCACGGACCTATAACCATACATTCCCATATAGAATTAATATATGGTTGAACAAGCATTAATACACATCACCATTATATAATAAAACAAATGATCAGGTATCTAATTGTTAAGTTGCATAGCTCAAAAGGCATATAAAATATTTTGCTCAGTTCATTACCAAATATTATTTTTTCTTTTTTGTGAGAGATTTGGAAGAGAAGGAAAAAAAATATAATTCACACAATTTGGATATATTCTGATGGGAATGGAAAACACAAGAATTTCATAAATTTTGATAATGAATTGGGTAGCTACAACAATATATCTCTACCAATTAAAAATAATTACTAACTGAAAGAACATGCTCTCTACCCTGCACAATATAAATGCAACATATCACTAAAAACATTTAATAGACCCTCTTGTTTTCAGGCTTCCCTGTTAAGTTGTACCTTTGAGTGAAAACATTAACTATAAGGCTTTTTGTCTGGAGACATTACTGAAGATATGTGCATCTGTAACAAAGTTGATTTTCAAACAGAGGTTTCTCAAAACAGCAAAAAATAAGACAGAGACATTAAATAATCAGCATAAGGCTTAGTTAAAAAATATATGGCTAAGCAAACCTGATGTATTCTGGTTTAAGTTGGGAGATGTAAATAGAGTGAGCAGGCAGATAAGGAGAGAAGCCATGCAGTATTTAAAATAACTGAAGGATTACACCATGGATGGTCAGGGGAGTTCTTAGTTCCTGGAACTGTGGTTCTGTATGATGCTAAAAATATACAAGTATTGTGCTGGGTGTCTTGGCACCTAATCCTTCAAAATTCCTTATAGACTAATCATATTCCGGCACAGGAGTACATTTAATGATGTAACTCAATTTTAGGAAAGGTCAATTGGTGCAAGTAATAAACACATTTTAAATGCTAACCAGCAACAATCTTTAGCTAAGTGTCCAAACTTGGTGATCATAACCCAAATATAGAGCTTGTAACTCTCTCAAGCTTGTAGCTGAGTAAAAGTGGTTCTCAATATTATTCCCTTGGAACTTCAGTAGACTCATTCAGTAAGCTGGCACATGAATAATTAGGCATGAAAAATCAGGTCCCATCTGATGTTACATTTCCAATTCAATAGAATCAAACACCAAAGTTTTATTCAGTACAACAGCTGTTTCTATGACCTTGAAGTGGAGCCTCATTTTAGGACAGTAGGTCTCGAGATACAAAAGTTGGTTGCTGTAAAAAGCTCCATGCCACTTTTGTCTTCTAAATTGTACTGCATCTTCATATATCATTCCTCCTTCAATCAATGCTAGGGAAACAAACTCTGGAGCTCTCCCAAGGCCTGCAACACAATGGACACAATGCAGCAACAAAGTTCTTCATGAAACTTAATCTTCACACGAATCTTAATCTCATCAACAATCTGGTTGGATGGTGGTGATTCATCATCATCAAAAGGCCAGTCAAGAAATGAGTACCTTCTTTCTCCAAAAAAGTAGTATCAAAAGTTGCTTCACATATTCTTATCATACTATAGCCATACTTCTTAAGTTCCTCTATACATTTGTTTAAGGGCTCATTGGTTGGATTGTGTATAAGATACCAATTCTCCTCAAACTATTCCACAAAATAGAAACAAAAGGAACACTACCCAATTAGTTCTATGAAGCCACAATTACTCTACTACCTAAACTATAAAAAGACCCAACAAAGGAGAACTTCAGACCAATTTCCCTTATGAATTTCAATGCAAAAATTCTTGCTAACTGAGGTTTAATTTGTCTTTTGAGTTTTAGCAACATTTCTTTTATGAATGTGTGTGCCATTATATTTGGGGCATAGATGTGCAGAATTGAGATTTCCTTCTGGTGTATTTTTTCCTTTGATGAGTATGAGGTGTCTTTCACGATCTCACTTGGTAACTTTGATTGAAAGTCTATTTTATTGGATATTAGGATGGCAAATCTTGCTTGTTTCTCAAGATATTTCTTTGGAAAACTTTTTCCAGCCTTTTACTCTGAGGTAATGTCATTGTCATTGAGGTGTGTCATATATGCTGGAAAATGCTGGAACTTGTTCATGTATATAGTTGGTTAACCTTTGTCTCTTTATTGGGGAATTGAGTCTACTTATGTTGAGAGATATTAAAGACAGATGTTTGTTAATTCCTCTCAGGTTTGTTGCTGGGGGTGTTATGTGTTTATGATTCTCTTCTTTTGGGTGTGTTGTGAAATGCTTAATTTCTTGAGTTTTCTTGGTATAGTTGTATAGGATATTTTGTTCCAGTATCCTCTTTAAGACTGGCTTAGTAGAAAGATATTGTATAAATTTGGTTTTATAATTGAATATTTTGGTTCCACCATCTGTGGTGATTGAGAGTTTTGGTGGGTATAGTATTGTTCTAGGTTGGGTTTCATATTCTCTTACATTCTGGATGTAAGATTTCCAGGATCTTCTGGCCTTGAAGCCTCTGTTGAAAAGTCTCCTATAGACAGCAGGTGTTGGTGAGGATGTGGAGAAAGAAGAACACTCCTCCACTACTGGTGGGATTGCAAAATGGTGCAACCAGTTTGGAAATCAATGTGGCAGTTCCTCAGAAATCTGGGCATGACACTTCCGGAGGACCCTGCTATACCACTCCTGTGCATATATCCAGAGGATTCCCCGGCATGCAATAAGGACACATGCTCCACTATGTTCATAGCAGCCCTATTTGTAGTAGACAGAAGCTGGAAAGAACCAAGGTGTCCCTCAATGGAGGAATGGATACAGAAAACATGGTATATTTACACAATGGAGTACTATTCAGCCATTAGAAACAACAAATTCATGAAAATCTTAGACAAATGGATGGAGCTGGAGACCATCATACTAAGTGAGGTAACCCAGTCTCAATAGATCAATCCTGGTATGGACTCACTGATAAGTGGATATTAGCCTAGAAACTTTGAATACCCAAGACATAATCTACATATTAAATGATGTTCACGAAGAATGGAGGAGTGGCCCCTGGTTCTGGAAATCCTCAGTGCAGCAGTATAGGGGAATTCCAGAACAGGGAAGTGGGAAGGTGTAGATTGGGGAACAAGGGGAGGGAAGAGGGCTTATGGGACTTTTGGGAAGTGGGGAGCCAGAAAAGGGGAAATCATTTGAAATGTAAATAAAGAATATATCAAATAAAATAAAAGAAAAAAGGAAAGTCTCCTATAATTCTGATAAGTCTGACTTTATTACTTGGCCTATTCCCCTTACAGATTTTAATATTCTTTCTTTGGTCTGTGCTTTTAGTGTTTTGGTTATTATACTAGGAGAGGATTTTCTTTTTTGTACAATCTATTTGTTGTTCTTCAGGCCTCTTGTACATTAATGGCAACCACTTTCTTTAGGTTAGGAAGTTTTCTTCTATGATTTTGCTGAACAAGTTTTCTGGCCCTTTAATCATGGATTCTTCACTCTCTTCTATTCCAACTATGCTTAGCTTTAATCTTTTCATTATTTCTTGCATTTTCTGGAAATTTTGGGTTAGGATCTTCTTACATTTTGAATTTTCTTTGACTGATGTGCCAATATATTCTATGATATCGTCTATGCTTGAGATTTTCTCTTCTATATCTTTTATTCTGTTGGTGATGCTTGCATCTGTAGCTCCTGATCTCTTTCCTACTCTGTCCACCTCCAAGGTTGCCTCCTCTGTGATTTCTTTATTGTTTCTATTTTTATTTTATTTCTTGGACCATTTTGTTCAATCCTTTACCTGCTTGATTTTATTTTCTTATATTTCTTTAAGGGATTTATTTGTTTCCTCCTTAAGGCCTTCTACCTGTTTATCTGTTTTTTTTTCTCTGTATTTTGTTATGGGAGTTCTTCATAGCCTTCATAAAGGCCTCTATCATCTTCATGAGATAGGATTTTAGGTCAGCATCATGGTTTTCAGGTGTGTTGGGGTATCTATGGCTCAATATGATGGGAGGACTGGGTTCTGAGGCTGCCAAATAGCATTTGGATTTTTGCTTATGATCTTGTACTTGCCTCTGGACATCTTGTTATCTCATGTTTTATTGTCCTGGGTACCTCTGACTAGAGTTGTCCTTCTTTGAGGCAGGTAGAGACAGACTCCTTGGAGGCAGGCAGTGATGTTTCTGGTTAGGGTATGCCCCTTGTGTCTCTGATTTGTGCAGGCCTCCTGTGTCCCTTCTTACTGCTGACAACCTGGGAGGCAGGAATTCTGTGTCCCTGGTTACTTTGGACCTCCTTGCAGATATATAGGCTGTTGGATGTGGTAGTATATAGGGCACACTGATTTGACCCAGGTGGAGAAGAAGACAAGAAAGAAGGTGGAGCTGGGAAGGGTTGGTGGACTCTGAATCAGCTGGTCTCTGTGTCTTTGATTACCTTGAATCTCCAAGGTGACACACAGACTGTAGCATGTGGGATGGTATCAGAATGCTGATCTGACCTGAATGGAAAAGTAGACTGTAAGGAAAATGAAGCTGTATCTTTGGCTAGTTCAGACCTTTTGGGAGGCAGGCAGGCTGTTTCATGTGGGAGGGTATCAGGCTACTGATCTGGCCTTGGGAGATAGCTCACTGGAAGAAAGGTGGAACTTAGGGGGTGGGAGGATATAAATAGATTTTTTGTGTGTGTATGTGAATAAGTAAAAATTCATGTGTTTGAAGAACAAAGAAAAAGAACCTATCTTCTATTTGTTAGTAGTTCAATGTATGCAGTTCTAACTTCTTTTTGAAAATATATGTTTATTTTCTCGAGGTTGAAACTAACTTTAAAAAATTAATTAAATAGATGAATAAAACTGGGAATTAAAATAGATCTGGTTGCCCATCTTAATCTTAGTACACTACTGTTTAAACAGTTGGAATCCCAGGGAACTCTATTCCAGAAGCTCTGGGATGTCAGACAATTTCAGATAACTGAAAAGACTGATAACTTGGTAGGGATGTACTTGCTTCCCTTGTAGATGGGAATACATATGTTCTTTCAAAAGAAACACTCATTACTGTACTACTGATTAGTATCCTTTTAGAAGATTTCTATGACAATGCAGACCAGGGATTATGTATCTTGTACAGTAAGGCATTTCAATGGTATGTAAAACACAAATAGCAGGTGGTTTCTTTTGGGAAAAAAAGCAACAATATGGTTACCAGAAATTTGTTGAAAATATTAGGTGTAAATTTTACTATCTGTTAGCTTCACTGAGTCTAAGATGTCCTCAGGGAATATTCCTTTTGTGGTTACATATTTCTGCTTCAAACAATTTGAGTATGAACTTATCAACAATGGATATTTGCAGAGCTCTTGTCATATTTCAGAGGGAAAGTGATCAGGACATCATTCTAATATCTTGTAGATGCTGTAAATGTCTCACTTTTAATATGTATATGAAATGGCTATGTGTAAAAAATCCTGTATAAACATGGCACCATCAGGATAAGTAATAGCTCAGTGTAAAAACTGTCACTATGACATGTTTTACATTACTTACATGGTAAAAGTCTTTATATGCTTATCATTTGCATAACATGTGTAAACAAGTCTATGTTGTCTCTCAATTTCTTAAATGTTATGATGCAAATTAATAGAACATTAAGAAATGTATGCACATTTCATTGTATACTATTAGTGTGAACTACATATGATTTTATGTTTAATATAAAAATACAGAAAAAAGGATCTTAGTCTGATAGTTGAGCATACATGTGTATGCATATACCATGTAAACATTCACACAAAAATACACATGCTTCCATACATACACACATTTTAACATGCATACATATGAGTATATATAATTAAATACGTATACATATATAATTGAATCACTATGTTATTATGAATGTATTTCATGTTCCATTTCTATTTACACCTAAGAAGTTATCTAGTCTTCCTGTTACCATCTGTACTAGCTGAGCTTATCCTCTGCCACAGGGATCCATACCCAAATAGCTCAGGGACAGAGGTATCCTCCCAGGAGTGTTGACAAGACTGTGAGTTCAAGAAAAACTACCACTGCTGCTGAGAAGCACCCACCCAGAACCTATAGGACAGAGGAACCTAGGAGTGTCCCAGGATAAGAGACTTCCAGTTTCCATCTGCTCCAGCTGAGCTAATCCTCTGCCACAGGGTTCCATACCCAAATAGCACCAGGAGAGAGCTGGTCATTCAGTAGAGCCCACACACCTGTGAGCACAGGTAAGACTTCTGGTCACATTCATTGTCCTGTAGGGACCCTCCCAGAGCAATTAGGTCACAGGAACCAAGGAAGAGTTGAGAACAGGATCCTTCTGGACACTGTCTGCACCCCAGAGCTGACTCTGCACCGTAGTCCATCATACCTAAATTCTTCCTGAAGAGAACTGGTCTCCCAGGAGTACTTGCAGGAAGGAAAAGCCATAGTTAGAGACAGCACGAATAGCACCAGAGATAACCAGATGGAGAAAGGAAAGGGGCAAGAACAGAAGCAACCAAAATCAAGGCTACTTAGCATCATCAGAACCCAGGTTTTCCACCACAGTGAGTCTCAAATACACCAACCCACCAGAAAAAAAAGACTCTGACTTAAAATCACATCTAATGATGCTGATAGAGGACTTTAAAATGGGTGTAAGTAACTCCCTTAAAGAAATACAGGAGAACACAGGTAATCAGATAGAAGCACTCAAAGAGGACTTTAAGAATTATAGGACAACACAACCAAACAGATGAAAGAATTGAAGAAAACCACTCAGAATATAAAAATGGAAATAGAAACAATAAAGAAATCACAAAGGGAGACAACCCTGGAGACAGAAAACCTAGGAAAGAGATCAGGAGTCATAGATGCATCACCAGTAATAGAAGAATAGAAGTGAGAATCTCAGGTGCAAAAGATACCATAGAAAACATTGACACAACAGTCAAAGAAAATGAAAAATGCAAAAAGCTCCTAACCCAAAACATCCAGAAAATTCAAGACTCAATGAGAAGATCAAACCTAAGGATAATAGGTATAGAAGAGAGCAAAGGCTCCCAACTTAAAGAGCCAGTAAATATCTTCAACAAAATTACAGAAGAAAACTTTCCTAACTTAAAGAAAGAGATACCCATGGACATGCAAGAAGCCTACAAAACATCAAATAGATTGGGCCAGAAAATAAATTCCTCCCATCACATAATGACCAAAACACCACATGCACCAAGCAAAGAATACTAAAAGCAGTAAGGGACAAAGGTCAAGAAACATATAAAGGCAGACCTATCAGAATTACTCCAGACTTCTCTTAGATCTTGAAAGCTAGAAGATCCTGGGCAGATCTCATACAGATCCTCAGAGAACAAAAAAATACCAGCCAAGACTACTATAACCAGCAAAACTCTCAAGCACCATAGATGGAGAAATCCATATTTTCCATGACAAAACCAAATTTACACAATATCTTTCCACAAATCCAGCCCTACAAAGCATAATAAATGCAAAATGCCAACACAAAAAGGGAAACGATACCCTAGAAAAAGCAAGAAAGTAATCTTCTTTCAACAACCCCAAAAGAAGATAGTAACACAATTGTAAAAATAACATCAAAAACAACAGGAAGTAACAATCACAATACCTTAATATGTCTTGACATCAATGGACTCAATTCCCCAATAAAATACATCGACTAACAGACTGGATCCAGCATTTTACTGCATACCAGTAATTCAACTCAGTGTCAAAGAGAAACACTACCTCAAACTAAAAGGCTAGAAAACATTTTTACAAGCAAATGGATCCAAAAAACAAGATGGAGTAACCATTCTAATATCAGATAAAATCAACTTTTAACCAAAAGTCATTTAAGAAGAAAAGGAAGGACACTTCATACTCATCAAAGGAAAAATCTACCAGGAATAACTCTCAAGTCTGAACATCTATGCTTCAAGAACAAGGACACCCACATTCATAAAAGAACATTTACTAAAGATTAAACCACATATTGCACCTCACACAATAATAGTGGGAGAAGTTAACACCCCACTCTCACCAAGGGATAGATCATAGAAACACAAACTAAACAGCAGATCTTGTCAGAATGGCTAAGATTAAAAATTCAGGAGACCAGTGAAGCAGTATTCAGCAAAACCAGAACGGGGAAGTGGGAAGGGGTGGGTGGGAGGACGGGGGGGGGAGAGAAGAGGGCTTACAGGACTTTCCGGGAGTGGGGGGGGGCTAGGAAAGGGAAAATCATTTGAAATGTAAATAAGAAATATATCGAATAAAAAAATTCAGGAGACAGCAGGTGTTGGTGAGGATGTGGAGAAAGAGGAATACTCCTCCACTGCTGGTGGGGTTGCAAATTGGTACAACCACTCTGGAAATCAGTCTGGCAGTTCCTCCAAAAACTGGGCACCTCACTTCCAGAAGATCCTGCTATACCACTCCTGGGCATATACCCAAAAGATTCCCCAGCATGTAATAAGGATACATGTTCCACTATGTTCATAGCAGCCCTATTTATAATTGCCAGAAGTTGGAAAGAACCCAGGTATCCCTCAACAGAAGAGTGGATGCAAAAAATGTGGTATATCTACACAATGGAGTACTATTCAGCCATTAGAAACAATGAATTCATGAAATTCTTAGGCAAATGGATGGAGCTGGAGAATATCATACTAAGTGAGGTAACCCAGACTCAAAAGATGAATCATGGTATGCACTCATTAATAAGTGGATATTAACCTAGAAAACTGAAATACCCAAAACATAATCCACACATCAAATGAGGTACAAGAAAGGAGGAGTGGCCCCTTGTTCTGAAAAGACTCAGTGAAGCAGTATAGAGCAAAATCAGAACAGGGAAGTGGGAAGGGTTGGGTGGGAAAACAGGGGGAGGGAAGGGGACTGATGGGACTTTCGGGGAGTGGGGGTTTAGAAAAGGGGAAATCATTTGAAATGTAAATAAATATATCAATAAATTAAAAAAAAGAAAGAGCAATTCTCAAATTCATTTGGAATCACACAAAACCAAGGAGAGTGAAAACTATTCTCAACAATAAAATAACTTCTGGGGGAAATCAAGAATTGATAAATGAGACCTCATAAAATTGCAAAGTTTCTCTAAGTCAAAAGACACTGTCTATAGGATAAAATGTCAACCAGCAGATCGGGAAAAGGTCTTTACCAACCTACATCTGGTAGAGGGGTAATATCCAATATATACAAAGAACTCAAGAAGTTAGACTCTGAAGAATCAAATAAACCTATTAAAAATGGGGGTACAGAGCTAAATAAAGAATTCTCAACTGAGGAATACCAGATGGCTGACAAATAGCTAAAGAAATGTTCATTTCCCTAATTTCTTTCTCAGCCTGTTTATCATTTGAGTATAGGAAGGCTACTGATTTGCTTGAGTTAATTTTACATCTGGCCACTTTGCTGAAGTTGTTTATCAGCTGTAGGAGTTCTCTGGTGAAAATTTTGGGTCACTTAAGTACAATCATATCATCTACAAATAGTGATAATTTGGCTTCTTCCTTTCTAATTTATATCCCTTTGACCTCCTTTTATTGTCTAATTGCTCTAGCTAGAACCTCAAGTACTATATTGAATAAATATGGAAAGAGAGGGCAGCCTTGTCTAATCCCTGATTTTAGTGGGATTGCTTCAAGTTTTTCTCCATTTAGTTTGATGTTGGCTACTGGTTTGCTGTGTATTGCTTTTACCTTGTTTAGGTATAGGATTTGAATTCCTGTTCTTTCCAAGACCTTTAAAATAAAGGATGTGGAATTTTGTCAAATGCTTTTTCAGCTTCTAATGAAATTACTGTGTGGTTTTTTTTGAGTTTGTTTATGTAGTGGATTACATTGATGGATTTCCAAGTATTGAACAATACCTGCATCCCTGGGATGATGAAGCCTACTTGATCATGGTGAATGATTGTTTTGTTGTGGTCTTGGATTTGGTTGGGAAGAATTTTATTGAGTATTTTTACATCGATTTTCATAAGGGAAATTGGTCTAACATTCTCTATCTTTGTTGGATCTTTGTATGGATTTGGTATCAGTGAAATTATGTCTTCATAGAACAAGTTGGGTAGTGTTTCTTCTGCTTCTATTTTGTGGAATAGTTTGAAGATTATTGGTGTTAGGACTTCTTTGAATGTCTGATAGAATTCTGCACTAAAACCATCTGGTCCTGTGCTTTTTTAGGTTGGGAGAGTGTCAATGACTACTTCTATTTCTTTACAGATTATAGGACCGATTAGACAGTCTATTTGACCCTGATTAAAATTTGGTAGTTGGTATCTGTCTAGAAAATTGTTCATTTCATCCTCATTTTCCAGTTGTGTTAAGTATAGGCTTTTGTAGTAGGATCTGCTAATTTTTTAAATTTCCTCAGTTTCTCTTGTTATTTCTCCCTTTTTATTTCTGATTTTGTTAATTTAGATATTGTCTCTGTGCCCTCTAGTTAGTCTGGCTAAAGGTTTATCTATCTTATTGATTTTCTCAAAGAACCAGCTCCTGGTTTTCTTGATTCTTTGTATCGTTCTTTTTGTTTCTTCTTGTTTGATTTCAGCCTTGAGTTTGATGATTTCTTGACTTCTACTCCTCTTGGGTGTATTAGCTTCCTTCTGTACTAAAGCTTTCAGGTATGCTGTTAAGCTGCTAGTGTAAGCTTTCTCCACCTTCTTTTTAGAGGCACTCGAAGCTATGAGTTTTCCTCTTAGACTGCTTACATTGTGTTCCATAACTTTGGGTACGTTTTACCATCATTTTCATTAAATTGTAAAAAAGATTTTGATTTCTTTCCTTATTTCTCCCTTGCCTAAGGTTTCATTGAGTAGAGCTTCCATGTGGATGTGTCCTTTCATTTCTTTTTGTTGCTATTGAAGACCACCCTTACTCCATAGTGATATGATAGGAGGCATGGGATTAGTTCAATCTTCTTTTTAACAAATGGTGTTTGTTCAACTGGAGGTCAGCATGCAGAAGTATGTAAATCAATCTATTCTTTTCTCCTTGTACTAAGCTCAACTCCAAGTGGATAAAGGACCTCCACATAAAACCAGATACATGGAAACAAATAGAAAAGTAACTGGGGAAGTCCCTTGGGCACAGAGGAAATGTTCCTGAACAGAACACCAATAGCTTAGGCTCCAAGATCAAGAATTGACAAATGGGACCTCATAAAATTACAAAGTTTCTGTAAGTAAAAGGACACTGTCAAAAGGACAAAACAGCAACCAACAAATTAGGAAAAGATCTTTACCAACTGTACATCTGTCAGAGGGCTAATATCTAAGATATACAAAAAACTCAAGAAGGTAGACTCCAGAGAGCCAAATATCCCCCTTAAGAAATGGAGTACAAAGCTAAACAAAGAATTTTCACCTGAGGAATATCGAATGGCTAAGAAGCACCTAAAGAAATGTTCATCATCTTTAGTCACCAGGGAAATACAAATCAAAACAACCTTGAGTTTTCACCTCACACCAATCAGAATTGCTAAAATCAAAAACTCAGGAGAAAACATCTTGCGAGGATGTAGAGAAAGAGGAACACTGCTGATGGGGTTGCAAGCTGGTACAACCATTCTGGAAATCATTCTGGTGGTTCCTCAGAAAACTGTGCATAATACTATAGAAGGACCCCATTATACTACTCCTGGGCATATACCCAGAGGATTCCCCACGACATAATAAGGACACATACTCCTCTATGCTCATAGCAGCCCTATTTATAATAGCCAGAAGCTGGAAAAAACCCAGATGTCCTACAATGGATGAATAGATT
This sequence comes from Apodemus sylvaticus, assembly GCF_947179515.1. Classification (NCBI taxonomy): domain Eukaryota; kingdom Metazoa; phylum Chordata; class Mammalia; order Rodentia; family Muridae; genus Apodemus; species Apodemus sylvaticus. The sequence continues at coordinate 152,240,107 of NC_067475.1, forward strand.
CAGAAAATGTGGTATATTTACACTATGGAATACTACTCAGCTATTAAAAACAATGAATTCATGAAATTCTTAGGTAAGTGGGTGGAACTGGAGAATGTCATCCTGAGTGAGGTAACCTAATCACAAAAGAACACATATGGAATGCAGTCACTGGTAAGTAGATATTAGCCCAGAAGCTCAGAATATACAAGAAACAATTCACATATCAAATGATGCCCAAGAATAAGGAAGGAGAGGCCCCTGGTCCTAGAAAGGATCGATGTAGCAGTGTAGGAGAATACCAGGACAGGGAAGTGCGAAGGGGTTGATTGGGGAACAGAGGGAGGAAAGAGAGCTTATGCCACTTTCAGGGAGGGGGGATCCAGAAAAGGGGAAATCATTTGAAATGTAAATAAAGAATATATCTTATAAAAAAAGAAAAGTGAAAAAAATGAAAGAAAATTTCAACATCCTTAATCATCATGGAAATCCAAATCAAAACAACCCTGAGATTCCATCCCATACAAGTCAGAATGGCCAAGATCAAAATCTCAGGGGCCAGAAAATACTGGAGAGAATGTGGAGAAAGAAGAAAACTCCTCCATTGTTGCTAGGATTGCAGGCTGGTAAAATCACTCTGTAAATCAGTCTGGCAGTTTCTCAGAAAACTAGACATAGTACTACCTGAGGACCCAGCCATAGCACTCCTTGGCATATACCCAGAAGTTTCTCCAACATTTAATAAGGACACATGGTCCACTATGTTCATAGCAGCCTTACTTATATTTACATATTGCTCTTTCAAGGTTTACAAAAAATACTGTTTGAATTTTGATGGGAATTTCATTGAATCTGTAAATTGTTTTTGGTAAGAAAGCCATTTTCACTATGTTAATCCTACCTATCCATGAGTGTGGAAGATCCTTCCATCTTTTGATAGCTTCTATAATTTTTTTCTTCATGGCCATAAAGTTATTGTCATACAGATCTTTGATTTGCTTGGTTAGAGTTTCACCAAGATATTTTATATTCTTTGTGGCTACTATAAAATTTTTGTTTCTCCAATTTCTTTTTCAGCCTGAATATCATTTTTATAAGGGAGGGCTACTGATTTTTTGAGTTAACTTTGTATCCAGCCAGGTTGCAGACATTGTTTATCAGCTGGAAGAGTTCTCTGATAGAATTTTGGGGTCGATTACGTACAGTATAATATGTTCCCCAATTATTGATATTTTGAATTCTTTTTTTCCAATTTGTATCTACTTGCTCTATATTAGTTGTCTTATTGCTTTGGCTAGAATTTCAAGTACTATATAGGGAGAGAGTAGCCACCCTTGCTTTGTCCCTGATTTTAAAGTAATTGCTTTAATTTTCTCCATTTAGTTTGATGTATATTGCTTTGATTATATTTAGGCATGTTCCTTATATCCCTGATCTCTCTTGCACTTTTAAAATGAAGAGGTATTGTCAAAGGCATTTTAGCATCTAATGACATAATCATGTAATTTTTTTCATTCAGTTTGCTTATATGGTGAATTACATTGATAAATTTTCATGTGTAGAGCCATACCTCCTTTCCTGGGATGAAGTCTACTTGATCATAATGGATAATGCTCTTGTTGGTTCTTCGATTCTTCTTACAAGTATTTTATTGAGTGTTTTTCCATCATTATTTATCAAAGAAACTAGCTGGAGTTCTTTTCCCTTGGTGAATCTTTGTGTGGTATAGTTTTGCAGATTTCTGTGGTTTCATAGAACAAGCTTGATAGTGTCCCTTCTATTTCCATTTTATGGAATAATTTGAGGATTATTGGTAATAGGTCTTATTTGAAGTCTGGTAGAATTCTGTCTAAAACCATCTGTCTTTGGGATTTTGTTTTAGGACACGTTTTGTGACTGCTTCTATTTCTTTAGGGGTTATAGAGTTTTTTAGTTTACTTGCTATTGATTTATCTTTGTTAATTGTATCTGTCAAGTAAGTTGTCTATTTCTTTAATTTTATGGACTATAGGATTTTTGAGGTAAGACATTATGAATCTGAATTTCTTCAGAAATTCAGAATGAATTTCTGCATGATATTATGCCTACATTTTCCTTTCTGATTTTGTTTATTTGGATCCTGTCTCTGTTTTTTTGGTTAGTTTGGCTAGAGTTTGTCTTCTTGATTTTCTCAAAGAACTAGTTCTTAGTTATATTTGATTCTTTTTATTGTTTCTTTGCTTCTAACTGATCAATTTCAGCTCTGATTTTTATTATTTCCTGTCTTCTACTCCTTTTTGATATGGTTGCTCCTTTTTTCCCCTAGAGCATTCAGGTGTACTTTTAAATTTCTTGTATGAGAGCTTTCTAACTTCTTTATATAGTTCCTTAGTGCTATGAACTACATTCCTCTTAGTACTGCTATGATTATGCTTCATAAATTTGAGTATGTTTTGCCTTCATTTTCATTGAATTCTTGAAAGTCTTTAATTTCTTCTTTCTTCTCTGACCCAGACATCATTGAAGAAAGTTATTCAATTTCCATGAATGTGTAGTCTTTCCAGTTTAATTCTTGGTGGTCAGATAAGATGCAAAGTGCTATTTCCATTTTCTTTTATCTGACCAGGCTTGCTTTGTGATATACTATATAGTCAATTTTAGAGAAGGATCCATTAGGTGCTAAGAAGGTATATTGTGTGTGAAATATTCTATAGATGTCTACTTGGTCTATTTTAATAAAAATGTCCATTATTTTCATTATTTCTCCTTTCAGTTTTGGTCTGGATGACTTGTCAGTTGGTGATAGTTGGATATCAAAGTCTCTCACAATTAATGTGTGGCTTTCATTTTATGCCTTAAGCTTTAGTAATGCTTCTTTTACTAATGTGGGTGTCCTTGCATTTGGATCATAGATGTTTAGATTTGTTTTCCATAGAGAGTATTAGAGTGTAGAAGAAAGATATCATAAAATGGGCAGATGGAATTAATTATTAACTCATTCTTCTCAGGCTACAGTAATGTTTGTCATATGGAATTTGTTAAACAAGATATAATATGAGATAGCCCCATGAATGCATTTGTACATACACTCGTGTAAAACAATTCTGTATTGGTTCTTGCTTGACATAGAATAACCTGGGTAACTTCCTTTCTGTGTCATTAAATGTTTAAAAAACAATTTAAAAGCTTTGACTTGTGAATAATGTTGAAATAATGTTTTAACATTATTTTATTTCTTTTTGTCTGGATTAACCTATAGAATTTTTATGTAAATAACCTTATCTGTGTGGGGTTTTATTTGATTCTAGTTTTATAATATAGGATGATACCACAGACTCAGAATATAAACATTTTAAGCATTGCTTTATTTAGTAATTTTGGGGGTTTCTTTTATACAAACCAGTTATGTCACTTATTGCTATTATTCTTGCTATTATGATTATGTTATCAATGGGAAAATAATTATTTTAAGATCTGGTTTTCTTTTACTTGAATGTCTGGACTTCCAACACTATAACAAAATCATTGCTTTACCAGGCATTTGAATATTTTCTCATTATTATATTTATATTTTTATTAAGTATCATTTATATACACTTTCTCTTTCTCTAGTACTTTTATTCTAAAATTACTACAAGTGTTTTAAATAAAATCCACAAGGGACTTTGGAATTGGTTTAGTTTCCACTGAAAGCATGATAAACAGTATGTGGTTTATGAAACTTGATCAATATCCTAGAAAGGTAAGTGGAAACACTAGAAGTTAAAATGTGAAGGATTATGAAGACGAATGGCAATGTGACTCAATTGCATTTGATGACAGTTTATATACAAATATTGGGTATTTGAATAGGTTCCAGAGGATCAGAACAAAAAAAATATGATCATGTTCTTCTAGTACTGGAATTTATATATGGTAGTTCAGAAGGGAAAATAGATATGGGTTTGTGGGCACCAAACAACCAAATTGTTGATGCCCTATGAAGCTAAGCTTAGTTGTAGAAGGACCTAGGACCAGAATAGCAATGAACTGAGTAGTAAAATTTTTAGGTGTCGATAACATTTAATGTTCACTAAGTCAGTATTTAATCTCCAAGTATGTAGAGTGTGGTTGAGGGCTGACTAGCAAAAATTCATGTACTATGGTGTGGAGTATATGTATATTGTCTCTTTATTAGCAATATCTAATTTTATTTAAGAAAATTATCTGCAAGATAAGAAACATTTGAACCAAATAGAGAAATGAAATGTTTATGGATGAAGAAAGTATAAAATTATGTTGCTCTAGTGAGACAGAAAAGCACTTAAAGAGTAGCTTTAAGTAATAAAATCTTAACGGACTTTAGGCTATGAAAGACTACACTTAGAAGAAATTAGCAAATGTTTCAGGATGAAAAAAGTGCATGTGGTCTAAAATTTGGCGCATAACCATTATGTGACAGGAGGAGAATGAGAAAAAATGTGGCGATAAATATTTGAAAGGAGTTCTCCAAGTTCAATTAAATGCTTAGGCAGGTCCCCAAATTAAATTAGATGCCAAGAAATAGTTGGCAAACAAAGTGTAATAATTAAGTGCCACAGGCCTAGGAAGGAGGCTGAGCCTTACCACGTTGTGCCATCTCTTCATGGCTGTTTTTCATTCTGTAATGGGAAAACCAGTGAATGAAACAGAGAGATCATGCTCTGAAATGGCAAAAATGATAACTGAAACCAATTGCTAAAGATAAACAAAACTGTGGCCAGAGCTGGGATTCAAGGGCAGCTCTACTATGCCCAACGGGAATTTACACAATTGAAGAAATATTGTGTCAGGGTCCTGGGGTCCAGTATGAATGACAAAGATGACGTGGTGTCATAGAAAGAGAAACATAGTGGAAGATAAGCTACACAGGAATTTCAGCTTAGGTGGTCCCACTTAGTATCAAGATTCCAGCACAATGCAGACAGTGAAAGAAGCCCTCCTTTTGCCAGTGAGGACAGGCAGACAGGCCCAGCTGCTTTCAGATTAGGATTGGAGGTACAGAATCTTGATGCACCTAAAAGATTTTTCCAAGTATTGTTTACAATTTGACATTTATAAACTGTGCATACAAAACCTTCATCATTTCTTTTTACTCCGATAATTTGGTGTGGTTATTCTAAAGTTACGTTAATTAATAGAGACAAATGTACATTCAAGTAATTTGTTTTGGCATTTATATTATTCCATTTGAATACTGGCATGGACATTCTAGTTCAAGGTTGGCCTGAAATACCGTAATTAGCAGAGGGAAGTAACTTGTAGATCCTCACTCTCAGTGTATCCAGTGGACACTACTAGCTCTGCTGTGCATGAACAGTAGTGCAAAGGGAATGCGGTTGGGTGGAAATTTTTCTGATGTTCTCAAGAATATGTTGCAAAGATCAAGTGAGGTTGTGGTATCTTGTTCAAGGTAGACACAAAGATATTTTAGTTTACTTATTATAAAAAATATATAGAGGGTCTAAAGATGCCCATAGATTCATGATTATAAAGCACAGCATGTTCTTCCTTCATCTGTAATTTGATCCAGTTGTACCAGTATCTGATTATAATAAACTCAATGATTGATCCAGACAGTGTCCAGGCCAGCATCAGAGATGACCTCAGGGCCCTGAACTGTTCTGAGTCTTTTCCCTGGTCCTCACAATCTCTATTTGTCAGCTGACTTGTATCAAGTTTTCTAGTTCACTTTCTTGTCTCTGAATACTGAAATACTCTCTCTCTCTCTCTCTCTCTCTCTCTCTCTCTCTCTCTCTCTCTCTCCTGCACCAATTGTTCTTTAAAAATTTTTAAAAATGAAAAAAAAATTTAAAATGGTACTCAGTGTTATATACAGTTTAAAATCCTTTAATTATGCCAGTAGGTATGTAATATAGTCAGATACATTAATCTTTTTAAATCATGAAAACATTTGGATGAAGAAAATTTAGTGAAGTTTGAGCAAAAATATGATTTATGTGTTGGGAACTCCTAAGCGCAGGAGAGAACCGGAGAAGTCAAACCTGAAATAATTCATGTCTGGCATTCCATACCACCAAGCTACCTTCCAAGCAGGATACTGTATCTTCTAATAGTCTCCATATCCAGCACAGGTTTTAGAATGAAATAAAAGAATATGAGAACAGTCGAGGAGTGGTGAAGTGACTCGGGCTTCAATAAAATTACACAAGCACTTGTAAGGCTCGTGGGTCAGCCGATCTCTTCCATGCCATTATCAGCTCTTTCTGTCTGTACCTGTGTGTTTCCACTTCTGTGTAAGAAAAATACTGTTTGCTTTACAGTCAGCAAATACTCTGTGGGGCCAAAAAAATCTGCTTTTGCAAAAATATGCTACTTCAAAGGGAAATATTAGCTATTCTACCCTAATTATAAATTCTCTGGATGTTGATTTACAGCTGCACTGAGGGACAATTCTAGCAGAAGGGGTATGTCTTCTGGGTTTAGGGAAAGCTTTTCTTTTTCATAAAATGAGGTATCTAAAAATGACACTAATATCCCATCTTTGAGTTTGGTTAATGTGGCAAAGTAGAAACATGGAAAAAATTCAGTCTTGTCAGGAATATGGTGTGGAATGAGTCAATTCTAACATTATTACATTTTCAGGTTTTTTTAAAATAAGAAACTGGTTTTTTTTGTTAGTTTATTTCTCTTTAATGTTACTTAAATTTGTCTTCTCCATGGATGAACTTCCTAAATAAGTATCTAATATCAAGGGGTCAGCCACATAAAATCATACACATACAAGAGCACCACTTAGACTCAGCATATGTTTATGTTTATGTATATATATATACATGTATATACATATATACATATATATGACCAACACATATGTATCAATATATACATATATACAAATTATACCTATATCTGTATTTCTCTCTCTCTCTGTATATATATATATATATATGTATAAAATCTAAATCTGACCTAAGAGGTCATGGATTTGGGCTATACAAGAATGGTTGGAGTAACAAGAAGAGAGTTAATAGTATAACTATATTTTCTTAATTAAACAGTGCCTAAACACAGTTTTTTTTAACTGCTCATTCTTTCTACTTGGAGCTTACAAGTAGATGTATTCATTGCAGGTAATTTAAAAGATTTTTGGCTTTTATATTTTCAAATATTCTTTATATCACATTTTCCTGCTTCCTCTATGGCTTTAGTTTGTTTTGTTTTTTTTTGGTTTTTTTTTTTTTTTTTTTTTTTTTTTTTTTTTTTTTTGTCATAGTGCTTGTAATCATTCTGCCCAAATGGATGCTGTTATTTGGGCTTGTGTTTCAGTTTTTACAGCTTCTGTTGTCTTCTCTACAAGCTCATTGTGTTCAGTGTCCTATGACCCACAACATAAATGTTTTTATGATATTTTGACTTTTTATTTTTCCATTTAGTTCTTTTCGTGATTCATTATTGAAAACGATGGGCTTTTAAGCTCTTTACATTTACCTTTGCAATTTAACTTAGTGTGTTCATCATAGGCAAAGTTCCTCCTTGAATATTTTTTGATATCTTTTGTAGTTCTTCATCCATTTCTATCGATGACCAGTTATATTTCTTGGCTTTTCTATGTGCATTTTTTTTTTGTTTTTTGGGGTTTGGATTTTTTTTGAGACAGGGTTTCTCTGTATAGCCCTGACTGTTCTGAAACTCACTCTGTAGATCAGGCTGGTCTCAAACTCAGAAATTCTCCTGGCTCTGCCTCCCAGAGTGCTGGGATTACAGGCATGTGCCACCACTGCCTGGCTTATATGCATTTTTATTGTGTATCAAACATGTGTTTTAAAGAACATTAATTCTCAAACAAATGAGAGGAAAGCCTAAAAAAATGAAGTTGATCAGTGTCCATCACATTACATAAGGGTAGGCTGAGTTTCTCAAGTATAGGTAAGTCAAAGTGTTCTTGTTTTCATTTAAATCCATTCCAACCATCTTGTCAAATTAGTTGCTGTCTGACTCAGATCTCTTAGTCTTTGGGCAACCTGGCATCAGTTCCTGAACAATGGTAAACCTCACCTTGTTTCTTGCAGGCAACCAGGGGACTGAGTGATTAGTGGATCCTTTCTAATTCAATCAGGTCCCCAGAATTTTGTGGTTTAAGTTTTTCTTCCTCTTAATAATTCATGTTCACTTTTCGGGTGAAAGCCTCGAGTCCCCATGAGACTATTCTCTACTATGTGTCCTTGATCTAAGATTTATCTGACTTTTGGTGGCTGTGCATCAAGTGATATTCTATCGGCATTCTCTTACCATTTGTCCTACTGTAGTTAGGTACTTCATATGTGTGTGGGCGAGGATCACTTAACTTGACCTATGTTCATCATGTCCACAGCAACATTAAGTATTCTCTGCAAGTACTTAATGGTAACTCATTGGAAAATATTATCTGGTTGAATAAAAGATTTACATTCTTTATTGAGCTATTGGCCATGGTGTTCTGAATCTACATACAGGCTTAAGCTGGCCCTCGGTTTTTTTCAAAGTTTCTTTAGAAATAGGTGTTTCAGTAGTCATTTCTTATCCTTGTTCTCTTTTAATTTTCCTCCAAAAATGAAAGTGACTCTGAATTTCATTTTATCTAGAAAATATTGCTGTTTTCTGGATTTTCTAAATTGTTGGATCTTTGAGATGGCAGAAATATGCCAGCCTCTGTCACCCAAGTGCTAGATCTAAAGGCACGTGCTACTATACTTGGTACTTAAAATATTTTAGCTTTTAATTTTTTAAAAAATGCATTTCTTAGATAATTTCATATATGAATACAAAGCATTTATACCACATTTATCATTGGCTTTCCCCTCAGCTACTCTATCTTTCTCCTACATTATGTCTTATTTTTTTCCTCCTCCTCTTTCTCTTCTTCCTCCTCTTTCTTCTCTTCTTCCATTATTTCTTCTCTTTCTACTCCTTTTTCTCTTCTTTTTCTTCCTCTAGTTCTTCCTCCTCCATGTCTTTCATTTTTGTGGTATACTGAGTTGAGTTTGTGATGTCTTATGTGTAAGTGGGGTAGGCTGTCACCCTTTGGAGCATGAGCAACCAACCATGGGTCATGCAACCAAAAAAAAAAAAACCTGACTTTCCCATCTATAGTGGCCATCAGTTGCCAAAAGCTGCATAGAAATAGTGGGTCTTCATAATCTCCTGTGCTGGAGTGCTGAATTGCTCAAAATTGATGTTACCATCAACACTCTATTGCTGAGGATATACACATATTTATCACAGGCCATAGGAAAATCAAATTGATACTGACCTGGTAAATTTCTCCCTGCCTGCTAACTTTCAAATTCGAAAAGATATTTGGCAAGCTACTATGGAGAAGAGCCATTAACAGTCTTGTCCATCTTTAAACTCTGTGAGCCACAATAATAACAGGATTGGCCAGATATACTAATTTCTACAAAAGTGGTGTAAATACTATGGAGATAGCCAATAACTTACTCATTAGATGCAAGGCCTACCCCACAAGAATGAATGAATGCCTGATATTATAAGCCTTACCACAGAACCATGTTTTGTGGGATCTTTGGCCCCACTACAGTATTCTGTTAAATGGACATCATATTAAACTGTCTTCTAAATACTTACACTTGTCTCCAAAGGCTGGTGCAAGTTCGACCCTTTATAAGAGCATTTACAAAGCAGATGGTGATTGATATAGAGACTCTTACCTTCATAAAGAGCATGGTACAAGTGACTGTATCCTTAAATAAGTGATCCACATCAAATATTCCACCATCACAAAGCCCAGGGAATATAGTGGAAGATGGGAGATACTATTACATAAATGCAAGATGTTGAAGAAGATTGATATGAATAATACTAATAAGCACATAGAAACTATTTTAAAGTATAGAAAATCAAATAGAAAATCTAAATTACAGTAAGTTTTCATTAACACACAAGTGTAATTTTTTTACAGATCTTTTCCACTTGAGTCTGTAATGCATATCTGCTACCTTATATTTCACAAGTAATAAAATTTTATAAAATTCTACTTATGTAAAATATGCACATTTATGTAGTATTATTAAACAGTCCAAACATGGCACTTAATGCTACAGACTATTATATGTTACCATTTTCATTTATTTTGATCCATACCACTGGGCATTCTAAAATTTTGCCACAATTACAGTCTTTTAATTGATAACCTTATATTTCTTAAAGATTGAATGTGTCTTTCCAGAACCAGGGGCCACTCCTCCTTTCTTCTTGTACCTCATTTGATGTGTGGATTATGTTTTGGGTATTCCAGTTTTCTAGGTTAATATCCACTTTTTAGAGGGGAAGTGGGAAGGGGTGGGTAGGAAGACAGGAGGAGAGAAGGGGGCTTGAGGGACTTTCGGGGAGTGGGGGGATAGAAAAGGGGAAATCATTTGAAATGTAAATAAATTATATCGAATAAAAAAAATCAAAAAAAAAGATTGAATGTGTCAAGGAATCTAACCTATAATCTGCTTTCACCCTATCATGTATCTACTATAGTTTTCAACCTTTTAAGTTTTATATTTATAAGTAAAGTCTCTTCTACCACTCTCAATATTAATAGGACAAAATAAAAATCCTATTTGACATTTCTTTTTCATTTACATTTACCGTCTGTTCATATTCCATCAGTAAATACAGTTGCTCAAAACATATTCTGATGCTTCCATATTAATGTCCATCATCATCACCATTTACAAACACATCATCCTCATAAATAGCTTTTTCATAAATAGCACAAGCTTCCTAGCCATTTGTCCACATTCATCCATCAACTCAGTTTCAATGTTAACTTCTCTCTGCCTGACCATTGGAGAGCTTTTAGTAGAGGAAAGGGTGTGGCAGTTCTCTCTCTAGTTTACCCATCATACCTCAGTGCTGTAAAGCCCTCTGCCTGCCTGACCAGATTCCTTTGCTCCCACTTCTTTTCTTTCTGCATCATGTTTTCCACACCCACCTCTGTTCCCTGATCCATGTGGAATAGCTCTTGAATTTCCCTAGTATATGCTAATTTTGCTCTTACTGCCTTTGGCAATAATGTCCTTAGGGTCAGTGCTGAAGTTTCTGATCAAACATCGAGTTCTCAACCTTTATTCTCAAGTGAGCTGCTAAAGCCCTCATCATATCCTTCGTCTCTGTCTAGTGTTCTTTTTAGTCTTCCTGGCACTACATCCAAAAAGAGATTATATCATATCTGTACATTTTGTTCAGTTGCTCATGATGTCAGGCTTCAGAGCCCCATTAAATTTGTCTTTGTCATTGAATTTTAATAATGTTTTATTGAATTAAGATATTTATACAATAACTAGCTTTCCCCTATAAACCTTATATTCCCTTCGATGAAAGACTATACAGACTTTCTCAGGAATGATTTCTAAATAATTGCTATACCATAATATATGCACTCAGATTCACACCAGTGGTTAAAATTCATCAACTGGATAGTGCTCAGGCTTAGGATATTCATTCTTTTATTTTCTGTTTTCCTTTATTATTTATAAGGTTTGTTTCATAACAATAATGGGCTATAACTATCATCTAGAGCTTTGTTGGCTGCATCTTGTCATGGGAGTTATTACTACAAGTAGGTATTTATATATGTATCTGTCTAGAAATAAGTGGGTACTTCCATATCAAAAAGTATTAATAGGAAATGTTCAGTTTCATAGTATATTAAGTTACAGTAAAGTATAAATTGAGCAAAATATTTTCTAGAATTTACATCTTCTCCTTTTTGTTTTTTGTATGGGGGTTAGAATATTTATTTATTTTAGCTCTAAAATTTACCTTCGAATTGTGATTGTAGGTGTGTTGTACAGGAAAACAGACATAGAATACAGAAGTATGTTCCCCTTCCCTGTGAACTAGTCACTGGAGAAGTCTTGCAGAATGACAGATCCATACGTAGGGCTATGTGGTATAGTGGTGTTTTTGAAAGAGAGGCAGAAAAGTTAGAACAAGGTCAAGGGGTTATTTCTGTTTTGTTTTTTTCCAAACCTGTAAATTTCACTGTGCTTGTGTTCATTCATCTTGTTGCATTTTCAGGCAGAAGATAGGGGAACCACAAAGAGAATTTTATTTATATAAATTAATTTGCTAATTATCTGCTGTCTCACAACTCTTGGAAAATTACCATTTCATTTTATTAGACATTAAGGGTGTGTCTCCCAACCTAAGATCCCACCAACATATCTCTGCTACCCCAAAGGGAAATGTTAAATATAGAGGGTGGATGCTCAATTCTGAATGTCCCTGAAAAGACTACATTTTATTGTTTGTACTTTTGGTCTAACATCCCTTCTTTAAACACTAGAATTCTATACAGGTTTAAATCTTACACATTATTTGCCAATTAATAATTTTGTTTATTGTAAAATACTTTATACAAATGTATGTATTGCAACATATCTAGAAAGAATATTATGCATCAAGCATGGTATAAAACACACACACACATGTACACACAAAAACTAGTGTAGATACTGCAGACCTAGATAACTCAAACTGAATATGTCATCCCCGTAAGGAATTGATTATTGTAGAATTCATCAGCTATTTGCCTTCTTCATGCCTCAAAGTATTCTGGAAAGAAATGGAAGGCACACAGATACTTGAAAGCCCTCTGACTTTCTGTAAATTTAGAATACACAGGTGTGATATTTTTTCAACATCCCTTTCACATACTAACAGCAAATTTCAACTAGGTGATGTGGTAGGAGTGTCATATTGAAAGGGTGGTTCACAACTGACAAAGTCTGTCTTTGTACATTCTTATCTCTGTGATATAGGAAGATTTTGCTTTGCTTTCAGTCTCGGATTACATTTCCAAAGTTTATGTAGGTAGTCTTTCTTTCCTTTTCCCCTTGTTGTACCCAGGATCAAGCCATGATCTCCTGCTTATTATGCAAGGAATTTAATAAGCTACATTCCAGCATTAGCACTTTCCTTTTATTTTATGTCTTTCAGCTACTATTGTAATCTGTATCATTTCCGCAAACTCCTTCTGCCCAATTATATGTATATGTATGTGTATGTGCATGTATATGTATATGATGTGTATATATATATATATATATATATATATATATATATATATATATATATATATATATATATATATATATATTGGTTTTTTGAGTCAGGGTTTCTCTGTGTAGTCCTGGCTGTCCTGGAACTCACTCTGTAGACCTGGCTGGCCTCAAACTCAGAAATCCTCCTGCCTCTGCCTCCCAAGTGCTGGGATTACAGGTGTGCACCACCACGCCCGGCTGTATATGTATATTATATATGCAAATATGTTAATTTGTTAAACACACACACACAACTTGTCAAGTTTTTTGCATGTGTTTGCAGTCGACCATTTAGGACTGGGGCTTTGTCCCTAAAAATAAATAGAAAGAAAATCCTGTTCTTCTTCCACTCACAGACATTGTCTACCTACAGCTGTACATGTAAGGTGGGGCCTTGAGATAATTCCCACCATCTGTGTTGGCATGTGGATGGTATGTCTGTGGATCTTATGCAAGAAACCATATTGTTGATAGCTCATGGGTATAGTAATATTGCCATGTCCAGAAGACACTATCATGCAGCACTATCCCTGGAGATGTTCCCTGGTAACATATGTTATGAATAAGGGTTTTGTTGTCAACATCTTATTTGAGGCTGGGTAGAAACAGTTTCATAAGTACTCTTGTTTGTACTCATGGCACACCTTATCAAAGATGCTTATTTTTGCTGCAAATGGAGGTCATCAGAAAGATTCTTTACTCATTAAAATAAATGATGGCTGCAGCACTGTCATGATAGCAGAAGAGGACCCACACGTGAATAGAGTATGGCGCCCTGGTCTTCTGTGTGCACAGTGTGTTGATACCTACTTAGAAGGAGCATCTGTATCTTTTCCATGTCAGAGATGTTGAAGATGTTGTATAGCAACATGTCTTTCTTCTTTCTAGTCTTTTCTGAGGACCATTTGTAACTCATTGAGTTCCATGATTCTGACAAGTTTTTTTATGGAAGCTATAAAATTATGAAATCCATTTCTAGTAATTTATATATTACTTGTTACAAGTTCATTTTGTTTTGTATGAAAATCAATAGTTAAAAAAGTTGTCCACAATTACCAAACTGAATAAGTTCTCAAGAACTTCATATTATTAAATATAACAAATGTGGGGGGATTAAGAGAAAGCTTTGATTGTTGTAATTCTTATGTTAGACCGCACTAGTATGAGGTTAATAATGTTCTGTTGATAATTCTTAGGTAACTTTTTCAGTATAATATCCTGGGACTACTTTCTAGGGTAAAATTTAAAAATCTAGGGTAAAATTTTAAAAATTAAAGAAGACTCTACAGAAATAAGAAGTGCTTCAAAAGCCACCACATACATTATTCTCTAAAAGCCAACTAAATGAGGATTGTTTGGAAATATCAACATTAGGTTACTAGACAATGAATTTGCATCTTGAATTATTCTATTAGATTCTAACCTTGGCATCGAATAATCTTTTTGCTGAAATATTTATAATTGCCTAGTAACATGGGGGGATAAACAATTTATTCCTATTATCTGTATGCATGTTTTGATACTGAAAAACCAAACTGTGAATGATTGGACACTAATAAGATCGTGGAATGTTCCCAGCTTGTCATAGCATGAGTTACAGAGATTTTTATCAAGCCTTGGCTATCCAGATATTCCTTACGAGAAGTGGATGAGACGGCGTTATTTCTCTAACCTTGCAGAATTGCTTGATTCTATTATTCCTGTGATGGATCTGCAGGGTAATGCAGTACAAAGCCTTCAGGCAATGCATGAATTGAGTGCCTGCTACTTGTGTAGCATGTTGTTCCTGAAGAGTCTGATTTGTGAATGATTTAGTAAATATAATCTTCATGACTGTGGCAGTGTTTTCCCTTTAGTTTTGCATAATGTATTTTCAAGGGGAGTTTCTGTTTTCACTGTCATTTAAAAAAAAAAAGATAAAATTGCCCAAGTTAAATTTTTGTTATGAAAATAAGATAAACAAAAAGATTTTTGGCAGTAAGGTCAGTGAGTTCGAAAAGAAGATGATCTTAACTAAATGCATGGATCACAATTATAGTAAGCCTAATGTTCACAAAAATTTTATATTCTCTATAAGAAAAACTTGCAATTTATCACAAGGGCTTGCTACCAGGAAATGATTTTTTTTTAAAATTAGATGACTATGTTTACAGGACACACACTTATTGCTATGCATATTTATGCAAACCTGAAAAAACATCAGTATAAGCATAGCCTTATTACTGGTCAGAACTCTGTTAATTTAATGAACTAATATTAAAATATGTCCATATAGAGTATTACTTGCCATATTTTAACTGGAAAAGTTTCATTAAGGAAAACCTATTAATTTGAACAATACAAACAGAATTCCAAGTAAGGGAAAGTGCAGTGCATACACTGAGATTCCCAGTGCTTTGCTTTGCTTGCTTTCTTTTCATAATAATTTTATTTATTTACATTTCAAAATTGTGTTCCCCTTCCCAGTCACCCCAGGAGTTGCCCTGCCAGCATTCAGTGCTTTTCTTATGGGTTTGGCCTGTAAGGAAACCCCTAGAGCAGTTATCCACCTTAGTGGCTATTCCTGTGTCCATCAGCCACATTGCTATTATATGATAGGATCTTAATTTGTGCTTAATATGACTGCCATTGCTATTGTCATCTTGCAACAGACAGAAACTCTTCTAGACAACTTCCAATGACTTTTGTAACAATCCAGTTTGTTGCTATTACCATTACACCTAATTTTACTTGTGATATTTTAAAAATTTAATTGGTGGAGAAAGAGGTATCTTTGAGTCACTAAACAAGAAAGAAAGAAAGAAAGAAAGAAAGAAAGAAAGAAAGAAAGAAAGAAAGAAAGAAAGAAAGAAAGAAAGAAAGAAAGAAAGAGGAAGAAAGGAAGGAAGGAAGGGAGGAAGGAAGGGAGGAAGGGAGGAAGGAAGGAGAGAAAGAAAGAAGGAAAGAAAGAAATTTTGCATAAGTTTCAGACTTCTTCAGTATTATTCTTCTAATAAGCAGAAGTGAGTTGTCAGATACAAGTATCTCCAAGAGAAGGTACTTAGCTTCTCAGCTGTTCATGTTACAGGGTGTGGTGCCCTGGTTTGTACTTGTGTCAATCTTTCCTCTACCTCTGCTGGTGAAATCTAGAGCTAGAACGTGAACAGTCTATTTTCTTGGTTCTTGGTTTTCGTTAATAGAGAACATGAGGTTAAGTTGAATTTTAACCAACAGATTGGGAAAGGATCTTCACCAACCCTAAATTTGACAGAGGGCTAATATCTAATATATACAGAGAACTCAAGAAGGTAGAACCTAGAGAACCAAATAACCCCATTAAAAAGTGGGGTACTGAACTAAACAAAGGTTTTTCACATGAAGAAATTCGGAGGGCTGAGAAACACCTTAAGAAATGTTCAACATCATTAATCATTAGGGAAATGCAAATCAAACAACCCTGAGATTTCACCTCACACCAGTCAGAATAGCTAAGGTCAAAAATTCAGGAGACAGCAGGTATTGGCGAGGATGTGGAGAAAGAGGAACACTCCTCCACTGCTGGTGGGATTGTAAGATGGTGCAACCACTTTGAAAATCAGTCTGGCGGTTCCTCAGAAAACTGGGCATGTCACTTCCAGAGGACCCTGCTATACCACTCCTGGGCATATACCCAGAGGATCCCCCAGCATGTAATAAGGACACATGCTCCACTATGTTCATAGCAGTCCTATTTATTGTAGAGAGAAGCTGGAAACAACCCAGGTGTCCCTCAACAGAGGAATGGATACAAAAAATGTGGTATATCTACACAATGGAGTACTATTCAGCCATTAGAAACAATGAATTCATGAAATTCGTAGACAAATAGATGGAGCTGGAGAACACCATACTAAGTGAGGTAACCCAGTCTCAAAAGATCAGTCATGGTATGCACTCACTGATAAGTGGATAATAACCTAGAAACTTGGAATACCCAAGAAATAATCCACATATTAAATGATGTCCAAAAAGAACAGGAGTGGCCCCTGGTTCTGGAAAGACTCAATGCAACAGTATAGGGGAATACCAGAACAGGGAAGTGGGAAGGAGTTGATGGAGGAACAGGGGGAGGGAAGAGGGCTTATGGGACTTGCAGGGAGTGGGGACCCAGAAAATGGGAAATCATTTGAAATGTAAATAAGGAATACATAGAAAAAAAAAAAGAAGTAGGGCAAACAGTGGGTGTGGCTTTCTGAGCCTAGATTTACTTGGAGTGTCTGAGATACTCCAAAGTTAGGTTCTAAGGGGATAAAATGACACTTATTCTGTTATTCATTTTCACAGCAATTTTGTCAAGGTTATTTGTAAATGAAATTTGAAGATTTTTATTTAATCAAAGGAAAGCAAGAGGGAAGTAAAGGAGATATTGAATTTTACATTCACATACCATACCAAATAGCAACACCTAATTCAAAAATCACTCTAGGTGGAGGTAAAAACGGTTTGACAGCTGCTTGGTCGGACACTATCCATGGACATTTTCCATCGGATGCTTTGTCAGATGGTTTTGACTATGCCTTATCATAAAAGGTAAAGCATTTCAATAAATAAAAATGCTGGATGCATGTATCATTTGGTGTCTTTTGCTTCTTCTTTTTCCCTTTGTTTCTTTCTCCCTTCCTCCCTTCCTCTTACCTTTCTTGATCCTGTCTCCCTCTTTTACTTACTTTCTTCTTTTCTTCCTTCCTTTCTTTCTCTTTCTCCAGCTCTGCCTTTCTCCCTCTCTCTCATCTTTCTGACTTTCTTTCTTTCTTTCTTTCTTTCTTTCTTTCTTTCTTTCTTTCTTTCTTTCTTTCTTTCTTTCTTTCTTTCTTTCTTTCTTTCTTCCTTCCTTCCTTCCTTCCTTCCTTCCTTCCTTTCTTTCTCACTTTGTTCTTTCTTTCTTCCTTCCTTCCTTCCTTTCTTTCTTTTCTTCCTTTGTGTATTTGTATGTGTGTGTGTTTGTATGTGTGTGTGTATGTGTGTGTGTGTGTGTGTGTGTGTGTATGTGTATGTGTGCGTGTGTGTGCATGTGTGGTCTGTGTGGAAATCAGAAGAAAACTTAGAGGAGTTAGTTTTCTTCTCTGTTTGGTGGGACCAGGAATTGACCTCAGTCCATTAGGCCTCACAGTAGCAATCTTACTGTGTTATCTATCTTGCCCTTCATACATTAGTTTGTATACATATTATAAATGAATAAGATATATAACAAATAATTATATTTTGATAAATTGTGATTTATGTTAATGTTCCATATTGGCAAATGAATATTATTAAATTTCATTTACTTCTCTCTTACCAAGTGTTGAAGTATATCTATTCTTCTATGTTCTAAAGAGTATGAGCATATTATTCTCATAGGAAACAATGTTTAAAATTCCCATTTTCTAGAATTATAAGTACGAATACACAAAGTCTTACTTTTTGTAATTATTTTGCTTAACAATTTAAATTAAGTCGATGAAAGCCAGATAAAAATTGTGTATGTTGTACATATGCGTGTGTGTGCGATATACCAGTGGATGTGGGCCTGTGCTTCTGTATGCACAAGGAGTCCAGAAGAGGTTGCCTGCTCTGCTACTCCCTTTCTTAAAGCCTGAGGTGGATCTCTTCTTGAGCCTGTAGAGAGGCTGTCAGCCAGCAAGCCCCACAGACTGTCCTGTCCCCATGCAGTAGAGCAAGGGATTATAGGTGTATGCGCAGCCCCACATGGCTTTTCTTCCAGAACTGGAGCTTCAGTACAGTGTCTCACACTAGCCCAGCAAGCACTTATATGGATACAGCCATCTTCCCATCATTTTATTATCATTTATTAATTGTAAAAAAATAGTGCACTTCATTATAATACTTCATGAGTTTATTAGAAATAGTGATTGTTTATAGAAGGAACATGATCAAATTGGCTTATTTTTGAAAAATTTTAACCAAATCTTCAGTAAGTGCATATTTAAAAATATAACATAAAAACTTATACTATACATGCCAGAAATCAAACACTCCCTTTGAGTACTCATATTAAGCTAATAAATGGACACTGATCAAAAACCTACTAGGAAAGTTGTTGGGCAATTATTTTCATAAATAAGGGAAAGTTTTGAGCTGCAGACAACAATTAAAGATCAAAATTCTTTTATATCAAAGATTATTTTGGTTTTGGAAATAAGGAGGATATATTCAAAGTCTTATACATAAATTGTTAACCCAAACTACATAGTTTGGCATTTAGAGGTGTCTAAACCTGTGGTGCTATGGTAATAAAAGTGACATTCTTGTATGATTAATGGGTAAAACAAGCACAGAAAGTGCTGCATAAGCAAAACCCAGTGAGCTGGAGCAAGTGTAAAACCTTTCTGTTTAGCAGGAAAATTTGTGGCTGGCAAGGTCTAAGACAAAATGTTCTACTGCTCTGTTTTTCAAATGTGCAGTACAGATTTTTATTTGTTTGTTTTATTCTTTTAAGATCCAAATGTAATGAAAGGATACAAACCATTGCTATGAAATATTAAGTACATACACTTAAAATAAGGAAATGAATATGCATACATGCAAATGAACATTGTCTTTCAAACAAGCTATGCTATTGCCTTACACATGCAGACCACTGATATTCTTAATCCTCAGAGGTCCTGTAAAACCAACTCTGATCATGAATCACAAGAAAGAACGGACAACCTAGGTCTCCTAGCTTCTTATTATCTTTCCTTTCTACTTTTCTCAATTTAACCCAAAATAATATGGCTTAGTATTGCATAAATACAAATTTTTTGTGATAACTTGACATCACTGAATATTTGCAAGGAGGATTGCATTATGAAGGCCATTTGAAAGGAAGAATATTCACGCAGTTATGATGCCTATGGACTTAGTAATGCCTACAGATGAGAGTACTGATTTAAAAATCTTTTTTTTTTCTTAGACTGACAACATTAAATATAATTATATATATAATTTGATATAATTATATTTTAGATACTATAATTATGTTACATATAAGATATATAAGATATCTTACGTAAGATATATAATCATAATATATTCATACATATCTTCATATATATATATATATATGTTATGCTACAAATGAAAAAACAGGAATATGTCAGTAAAGTTGTTTATGGCATTTTAGAAAAAATGGTTAAATCTAAAAGAGTTATAAGTAAACTGATTTAAAAAATTGAAAATTTTTAACAGATTAATTTTATATCTAATTAATATGCGAATTCTCTTTAAAAAGTAATGACTTTAATTTAATACAGACACAAGCAAGCAATAGCATCCCTGGTATTTTTTTCAATGTCTGTGATTGGCTATTTGAGTATGGGAAAGGGTGATAGTGATTGGTCATCTGAATATGGGGAAGGGTGATAGTGCTTGGTCACATGAACATGGGTAAAGGGTGATAGTAATTGATTGTTTGAATATGGGGGAAGGATGCTAGTGGTTGATTATCTGCATATGGGAGAGGGACAAAAGTAGAACTTTAAATTATCTAGAAAATGAAATTTTACTTTCTGGTGCAAAATAAATTGAAAAAATAATCTTTGTACTTCTCAGAATCTACAAAAGAACACCCTTTGTTTCCACTCTTCTTCAAATCTATTAGTATTTATTCCTTAGTGATTTGCAGTTAAAAAACAAATATATTTTCAGTGATTAAAGAATCAATAGTATTTTTACTGTACATAATAAAGTTTGTCATGAAACTGATAGCACAGCTTAGGTTCTTTAAGGTTTTCCTTATCATTATTTCTTTCTTTATATGTCAAAAACTAAAGAACAAGTTTATTTAAATCTTTAATAAATATAAATATAATCTTCTTTTAAGACAGAGAAAAACTCTTTTATTTATTCAAAAATTAACCATGAGACAATCTAAAGAGAATGTATCTCAGCTCATGTATCTCTTCACTGACTTAAGTGAATCCTGTTTTGTGAGCATACATGAATATAGAATACCATATTTCTAAATGTCTTATGCACTTTGCTTTGAAAATAAACTCCAAAAAGAAAGTACAATTAATAGCACATTTAGGTATTTAACATGCAAATAGTGTCATAGTTTGACTCTCCAAAGTAATGGAGCAAGATTATTTTACCAGTTGAAGCATGTTACAAACATTTGACACTTGTAATCAGGGCTTTAAAGATGAGTGTGTGTGTGTGTGTGTGTGTGTGTGTGTGTGTGTGTGTGAGAGAGAGAGAGAGAGAGAGAGAGAGAGAGAGAGAGAGAGAGAGAGAGCTTTTTAAATATGTCTTGCATCTGTGACCATATCTACTTCTCCTTAGGCATAAAGCTTTCTAACTCATCATTTTCTGTCTGTCTGTCTGTCTCTTTCTCTCTACACACACATGCACACACACATACACACCACACATACACACACACACACATACACACACACACACAAACACACACACACACAAACAGATTTTAGATATATCCCCCAATCTATCTAAATAAGACAATCAATTAAGCAATATAACTGTTCAATTCAATTAAAACTTCAACTTGTAAAATTAAATATAATATTTATTTCAAGAAATTCTACACTCCATTCTATTATTAGCCTAAGGTCATCTCGGTCGGTTTTAATTTATCAGTGAAAGAAGATAAATATATTTTGGGCACATGCCAGAAGCACTTGTCCAGTCAGAAGAGGGAAGTGTGTGGCTTTTAAAATAGTATGTTTTTAGTATCTCCATGATATAAACAGAGAAACAGTTTTAAAAGAATTTTAATAGTGAGAAGTGGGAAAAAACAAAAGAAAATCATTTCTGTCCCTGGAGCATCCTGAATTATCCTGCACTGCTCACATGGTGTTTTGCATGTTTTCCTGACTATTTAGTGTTACATTTCTGGAACTTTCATTCTCTGAATGTGAACATGTACATGAACTCTCTCTCTCTCTCTCTCTCTCTCTCTCTCTCTCTCTCTCTCTCTCTCATACATATCATATAAGACAAGGTAATATCTTTGAATTATAGCCCAGTGTGCTTTGTGAATGCCATTGCAAGTGGTGACACTGCATAATAGCATTTGCTAATAAATGCAAGAATAAACCATCGCCAAACCTGCAAATTCTTTCTCTAAGTGTAGCTGCAACAAACCACATTTTCTCTTATTCTCATAATTATTCCTATTTTTATTATATTTTTTCAACTGAGGAGTGATTTGAAAGCATGAAAAGTAAAAAATTATATATTGTTCATTTCAAGTAGCCCACAGAATTCTGAACCAGGAAAAGGAGAAAAGCCACGTTGTCAGGCAACTAAGGGAGGAGAGGCCCTTGCTCCTAAGAAGGCTGGATGCCCCAGTGTAGGGGAATGCCAGAACAAGGAAGCAGGAGTGGGTGGGTGGGTGAGCAGGGAGGGGGTATGGGATAGGGCATTTTCAGAGGGGAAACCAGGAAAGGGAATAACATTTGAAATATAAATAAAGAAAATATCTAAAAATTTTTAAAAAAAGAAATGAAAAAAATTTAAAAAAGGAGAAGAGGCCAGAGTAATTACTATTGTTATATACTATTCAGTTTATAACATTTCACATGGCAAGTTTCATTGTTTATTGAAACACAATTAATCCAAAACACAAAGAATTAATGTTCAAACATTTCCATAGTGTGGCTTCTGAAGTTTGCAATGAAAACACACTTTATTCACACTTTGAAATAATAATTCCTCATGGCACAATAGTGTTGCATGACAAATTGTTTGCAGTTTAGTATAATAGCTATTTTATTTTATTTTTGTTAAAAAATTCCTAAAGGGAGGAAGACTGGAATGAAATAGTTAAAATGTAGCTGTCTATGATTGTTGAGATTGTAGATGATTTATTTTCTTATTTGTGTGTTATATTTTATATGTCAGACAAAATAAGAATTAATGAAGCATTTTTTCTTTGAAAAAATATTATAAAACTAATTCTCCTTTGATAAAATGTAATCAAGTAGGAATGTCTTTTTCTAAAATCAGTTAATGTTTCTCTAAATATTTTTAAGAAATGATT